>NC_086128.1:28736951-29036951 GCF_963921235.1 Mobula hypostoma
TATTACCTGGCTGCAGTGCACTTTGTGAATTGAACGATCACTCCACGATGTGGCCCCCTGGTGTCACTTACAAGTAGAGATTTTTGAAATTATAGACATTTTGAGACCAAGAGATTTTTGTCCCTCTCTACCACACCCCTCTCACCACCCCATCCTGCCATAAGTAATTTTATGTCTCCTCTTTCAATAATTTAGTTAACTTTTAGAAAGTGCTAATTTTGCTGTTCTTAAATCCATGCAATATTGCATTTAAAACATCTGCTTGAGTTACAGTGAATGATTTAGAAACCCTCTCAAAATTGCAACTGCCTCAGGTGCATAGTGAAACTGGGACCCGAGGTGAACCATTTCTCTGTTCTCACTCCCTTTCACCCTTGCAATGCAGTTACCTCTGAAACCAGCCATGCATCTTGAATGCCCAGGTATGAATTTTAAGCAGAGGCTGTGATGGCAGGATTTATCCACCTGGCCATCAATTTTAACTTCTATAATCTGATGCTGCTTTTTACTGTTGAATGGGTAGTGATTTTAAACCATCAATTTTTCTGTCTTGAGTTTTTCTTTAGGGCAAATAAATTATTATGAAGCCTTGAAGTGCTCGATATGTACTAAACAGGCAGCATGATGAAAATGTTATGAGTTTATCTTCTCTAACAGTTGTTGCCAACAAGCTTTCTGTACCAACCAGCCGGGAGTTATTGAGCTGGATGGTCCAGATTCATCCAGCTCTAATCCGTTATCAAGGGACAGATTGTTGTATGAATCATGTTTTACTGATGTAGTAGCCCTAATTTCAATGCAGCCCCTTACGTCCAATTATATCGTTTTTTGATACAGTGGATTCCGGTGAACTGGGACACATTGAGACCAGTACGTTTTGTCCCTATTAAGCAGCTGCCCCAATTAGCGGAAGTTTCATGGAAATAGTTAAAAAGGTATAAAAAAGACAAACTACTGTTTAACTGAGTAATAAATTATGTATTTAAAAAATGAAATACAGAACAAATTAGAACACTATCAATACTACTGCAGTCCTATAAAACTGTGAATTAGTTCCTAATAGTTATCGACGGAGGAATTGAGTGTATGCTGCCGTGTTCTATAAATTTGCTGATGATACAACTATTGTTGGCAGAATTTCAGATAGTGGCAATAGTGAGATATACCAGTTAGTTGAGTGGTGTCATAGCAACAACCTTGCACTCAATGTCAGCAAGACCAAAGAGTTGATTGTGGACTTCAGAAAGGGTAAGACGAGGGAACACAAACTAATCCTCATAGAAAGATCAGAAGTGGAGAGAGTGAGCAATTTTAAATTCCTGGGTGTCATTCACTCTGCTAATGTAACCTGGATGCAACATATTGATGCACCTATGAAGGAGGCAAGGCAACGGTCATATATCATTAACAGTTTGAGGAGATATGATTTGTCAACCAAAACACTGAAAAACTTCTACAAATATACCATAGAGAGCATTCTGACGTGCTGCATCACTGTCTGGTATGGGGAGGGCTGGGGGGGGGGGGTGTCTACTGCACAGGACCAAAATAAATTACAGACACTTGTAAATTTAGTCAGCTCTATCATAGGTACCAGCTTCCATAGTATTCAAGACATCTTCAAGTTAGGAAGGTGGTGTCCATCGTTAAGGATCCCCACCACCCAGGACATGCCCTCTTCTCACTGTTACCATTGGGAAGGAGGTACAGAAGCCTTAAGGCTCACACGCAGTGATTCAGGAACATCTTCTTCCCCTCTGCCATCTGATTTCTAAATGGACATTGAACCCATGAACACTACCTCATCACTTTTTATTTCTGTTATTTTGCACTACTCATTTTAACTTAACTATTTAATAGACATATATATACTTAATGTAACTCAGCTTTTTTTCTCTATTTTTATTTATCATGTTTTTCATTGTAGTTCTGCCATGAAGGTAACAAATTTAATGACACATGCCAGTGATATTAAATCTGATTCTGATTCTTTTGAGTGACTGTAAATGAACATCAGTGCAGACAACTGGTGTAGATAATAGACTACCTTCATACAATGCTTTTGACGATTGCATCCTCCAAATCTTCATTTTCATTGTAACATTCAAGGCATTGTTGATATCTTTAAATTCTTCATAGGTTCTAACTTGTTGAAATAGTGAAACACAGGAGTTTCATTTTCACTCCCGGGTGTTTTTAGCATCTCCAAGCCTGAATGCTTGAAACAGCAGTGAGCAAAACAATTATGAATTGTCTTACTGCTTATTTCTCAGTAACTATCAGTGACAAAAATCACTGCTTTTTTGAGCACACATGCACGCAACTGGCACTATTTTAAAACTGTTTGCTACGGTGCAGTGTAACGGCAACAGTTGCACATGACTGATGCTAGTTAAAAATTGTTCGGCAACCATCTACTGCCCCAATTAAGTGGTATAGTGTCCCAATAAACGAAGGGAATCCCGACTATTTTCTCGATTAGGTTTTGTTCTGTAAGAGTTGGATCAAATAAATGGCTGCCCTGATTAACTGATGGGCCAATTAACCTGTATCCACTGTACTTTATTTTAATCAAGCTGAGTTTATAAATACCCAAAAGCTTCCAGAGCAGGGAGAGCCAGACGGAGCACTGCACTATCAGAGCGGCTGCAATATACTGTGTTTGAAGGGTGGTCCTCAGAGACCACCTCACTGTCAGAGTTGTCATGTTGCTCTCTACCTTCTCAAGCCCTGTAAGAATTTCATACATTTCAATGAGACCACCTCTTCCTTCTAAAACGAAGAGAACACAGGCCCAGTCTGCTTAACCTCTCCTGATACAATGAACCCACTATCCCAGGGATCAATCTGATGAACCTTTGCTGCATTCCTCTATTCCATTTATTTCTCTAATGCTATTATTTTCACCACTACTAATTTCTTTGAACTGCTTATTCACTAGAGCCCTGTAGCCCTCCACACTGTTAAGAGGTTATCTGTTTTATGCTCCACAGTGCTGTTGCCTTATTCTCCAATATAATTTGTCTAATCTTAATCTGTAAAGGATATAGATTAACTTCACTTGATCTTTTCCTTTGTACCTAAAGTATCTATTGAAATTCTTTGGACTTTTTATATTACTCACTGTCCTACCAGTGAATTCTCAATACCTTGGCTCTCCTTTGCTGAATTATGAAATCTTACCAATATTCATGCTTACTGTTTCTTTTACAACAATATACAGTACTGTGCAAATGTCTTAGGCACATATATAATGGGTGCCTAAGACTTTTGCACAGTACAGTAGTAATTTTATGTATTGTACTGTATTGCTGCCGCAAAACTAAAAAAAATTCATGACATGTGAGACATGATAAACCTGATTCTGATATGGGTCTCTATTGTGAGATATGGCTCTCTAGAGTAGGAAGGGGGCAGGGAGAGGGAAATCATGGTTTGGAAAACAGGAAGGGAGAGGGGAGGGAGTGGAGGGGAGGAAGCACCAGAGAGACATTAATCATTGATTTATAATGATTGATAAACCAATTGGTTGGAGTCAAATTATCTTGCCTGATGCCTCAGGCTGGATGTGTTTGCTGTATACATATATATAGCTAGGTTGCCTTTTGCACAATACTGTGTTTGTCAATGTGGAGCAGAAAGCGAGTTTGTAAATCTGGCAGGAGCAAAGGATGTTGGGAATGGCAAGGGTGGATCACTGCAGGGGGGTGTGGGGCAGGTGGCAGAGAAAGAGCACTGTGCAAAGGTCTTAGGCATTCTCTCTCTCTCTCTCTCTCTCTCTCTCTCTCTCTCTCTCTCTCTCTCTATATATATATATATATATATACGCACACACACAGAATGGTGTGCAAAAGTTTGGGCACCCTGGTCGAAATTTCTGTTACTGTGAATAGCTAAGCGAGTAAAAGATGAAATGATTTCCAAAAGTCATAAAGTTAAAGATGACACATTTCTTTAATATTTTAAGCAAGAAAACTTTTTTATTTCCATCCTTTACAGTTTAAAAATAACAAAAAAGGAAAAGGACCCGAAGCAAAAGTTTGGGCACCCTGCATGGTCAGTACTTAGTAACACCCCCTTTGGCAAGTATCACAGCTTGTAAATGCTTTCTGTCGCCAGCTAAGAGTTTTTCAATTCTTGTTTGGGGGATTTTCGCCCATTCTTCCTTGCAAAAGGCTTCTAGTTCTGTGAGATTCTTGGGCCGTCTTGTATACACTGCTCTTTTGAGGTCTATCCACAGATTCTCGATGATGTTCAGGTCGGGGGACTGTGAGGGCCATGCCAAAACCTTCAGCTTGTGCCTCTTGAGGTAGTCCATTGTGGATTTTGAGGTGTGTTTAGGGTCATTATCCTGTTGTAAAAGCCATCCTCTTTTCATCTTCAACTTTTTTACAGACGGTGTGATGTTTGCTTCCAGAATTTGCTGGTATTTAATTGAATTCATTCTTCCCTCTACCAGTAAATATTCCCCATGCCACTGGCTGCAACTCAAGCCCAAAGCATGATCGATCTGCCCCTGTGCTTAACAGTTGGAGAGGGGTTCTTTTCATGAAATTCTGCACCCTTTTTTCTCCAAACATACCTTTGCTCATTGTGGCCAAAAAGTTCTATTCAAAAGATTCAAAGGAACATCTAAACAAGCCTGATGCATTTTGGAAACAAGTCCTGTGGACTGATGAAGTTAAAACAGAACTTTTTGTGTGTGTGTATATATATAGTGTGTGCCTAAGACTTTTGCACAGTACTGTAAGCCACTTCTTTTGACCTAGTACTGTCTTTACCATCTCTTAATAGTCTCGGTCGGTCCACTTTTCCTGTTACTTGTGAACTACGTATTCTTTATATGTTAGACATAAGTTCTTTACTATCACACAACTTTAGTGTAGCTTCCCAATCTACGATGGCCAACTTGCACCTCATGCCTTCATGCTTTGCTTTTAAGACTTTGGTTTTAAGCTGCTGCTGCTATTATGTTTCTGAATTTTCAATAGTAACACCACTTCAAATGATATTTTGGTATCTGTGAAGTGCTTTGGGACATCTTGAGGTTGTGAAAGGTGTTCTTTTCCTGAAAAACTGCATGTGAAACCACAGCAGATTTAACTTCTCTTGTTGTGGAGACATTTTTCTCAAGATTTCCTAAGGCAGAGAAAGTCCTCTATTAATGCTATTGAATAAAACATGGCAGATTCCTTCGTGTGGGGTTCATATGGGTTAGGCTGTGCCTCTGTCAGATGGAATTGGAACCTGTCCTCAATTAACAAGAAGGGCAATGTTTAATTTGTAGGCCATGAGCTTCTTGATGAAGTCAAGAATTCTACAGCCTTGTTGGAGTTGAGGGAAAAAAGAGGTGACCTCATTGAAACCCGTAGGATTCTGAAAGGAATGTCAGAGTAGTTGTTGAAATATTCTTTCCTCAGGCTGGAGAATCTAGAACCAAGGGTTATAGTCTCAGATTAAGGGATTGGCAATTTAGAACTGAGTTAAAGAATTCCTTGTCCAGGGGGTGGTAAATGTTTGGAATTCTCTTCTCTGGGCTGTCCCAGTGCATCATTGTTGAGTGTGTTGGTTGTTAACACAAACAATGCATTTCACTGTATGTTTCAATGTACATTTGATAAATAAATCTGAATCTGACTAGCAGATTGTGGAGAGAAGTCTTCCCCAGCATTCTCTAAGCCCGGGAAAGCCTTCTGCGAACAATTTGCTGGAGGAACTCAACAGATCAAGCAGTATCTATGGGAGGAAAGGAATCATTGACATTTTAAGTTGAGACTCTCAGTCTTGATCCTGATCCCAAAGCATCAACAGCTCCCCCCCCCCCAAATACACACACACACAGCTCAACCTGTTGAGTCTTCCAGAAAATTGTTTGTTGCTCCAGGTTCCAGTACCTGTGGTCTCTTGTGGCTCCTTTCTTCTAAAGCTGCTGCATTAAATATAATACAATTCTCTGTGTGGGGTTAAGTTAAGCCTGTAACATCCTAGCCAGAAAGAACTTGTAATCTGCCATTGAGTATACTTAGAGCTGAACAGCACAATTTTATTGGACAGTAAGGCAACCGAGGGAAATAGGAAATGCATGGGAAAGTGAATTTGAGACACAGGATCAATCATGATGTTGTTGAAAGACTAGATTGGCTTTGCTTTTTTTATATACTGTATATATTCCAATGATAGCTAAACTCTTATGGGTTACTTGGCTTATAAGCATAGAAATTAGCCCTTTCATAGTAGGTGGCAGGCTGATCAGCCATGCATGATCTGAAGCTTTTCATCTTTCCTCCACCCTGCAAGACCCCGACCCTGAACTTCACTGCAGCTATTCCAGCAAAGGCAATCCAGTCGCTGAAGTCATCTGTAAAGAGTCTGAAGGAACAAAAAGCAAGTTACAAGTGTCACACTTTGCCAACACTCTGATTTGTATGCTGTAAACAGCAATGGTCCAGGTTATTAAATGGAGAATGGACTCCCATGTGGTAAATTCACCCCTTTAATATGTTTTTACTTTCTTTCATGCCACTTGCAATCTAATAACTTTTCTAAAATCTTCTGTCTTTTGCCCTAATTTTGAGACTATGTTGCTCTTTCTAAAGGCCTTTCTCCAAGGCCTGAAAAAATTGTGGCTATATGATTCACTTCTTTTTGGCACCTTATGTGTTATGAACCCTCCCAAAACAACTTGCTCACAAAAGAAATGATACTCGTCTGTATACAAAACCCGTTTGTTGAGCAATCCTTTGTGCAGTGAATCTCACTCTAATCCAAGTTAAAGTCCATTTGCTCAGAACATCTCAAGCAAGAAAGATATGTGAATGCTGAAACAGAAGTAAAAATATAAAGTTCCATAAAATGCTTGGCATCTATTTCTGTGTAGTAGTATTTCAGGTCAATAGGATTTTATCAGAACACACATCCTCATGACAGACAGAAAAAGCTGGAAATACTCAGTAGGTTAGGCAGCATCTAAGATAAGAGAAATGGAGTTGACGTTTCAGGTCTGACAAAGGGCCTCTCCACAGATGCTGCTTGACCCATTCAGTTCCTCCAGCAATTTGATGTTTTGCTCCAGATTCCAGCACCTGCAGTCAAAGTGGAGTTTATTGTCAGAGGCACAGGTACTGTACATGTATGCCCAGGTGCAGTGAAAACTTACTTGAAGCAGTATCGCAGGCACAGAGCATCAAATACGCAGCATTGTCTTAAGCAAGACTTACAAGCAAGTCTCTTGTGTCTCCTTTGCTCAGAGGGTGGGAAACATTCACAGATCATCCTTTGTCCTGTCGTCTTATTTTCCAGAAACATGACTCAAATATTCATGTGGCCATGGAGATTCTAAGTGTGTCCCACAGAGCAAATAGCAGCACCCGTTTCACCTGTTTGGAGGGAGGAGAGAAAATGAAGTTGCATAGTTGCAAATTACAAATGGTCAATGTTGTATTATTTAACTAAAAGTAAAGCTTGCCTTGTTGGCACAGCTAGTTTGACTAGAATTACTAAGAATATGTGCAGTTCACTTATTTCCCCCCCTGTTTTTCCCCTTGTGTCAGATATTTGTGGCTTGCCAGTCCCCTGAGGCAGGAATGGAGAGATCTGAGAGGGAAAATCAGGGGTGGACCACATGAAAGTGAGAGCAGGGTCAAAATTGGCAGGAAACTAATGAATTTTTTGAGCGCTGTTTGTTGTGTAGGAAGCAGGATCAAAGCAGTCATTGGAGTACAAGAAAAAGAGTTGAAGGTGGGGTCCTCAATAAGACTAGAACAAAATTGTTCTATGTATTGGTACTGTCACATGTCTTGCCTTGCATACTGTTTATACAGATCAAATCATTACACAGTGCAGTGAGGGTACTACAGGGTAAAACAATAACAATGCTGAATAAAGTGTAAAAGCTACAGAGAAAATACAGTGCAGGTAAACAATGAGGTGCAAGATCTTGGATAGATTGTGAGCCCATGTACAATTGTGAGTCCATGTTATCGTACAAGAGGTTTGTTCAGGTGTCTGATAACAGTGGGATAGGAGCTGTCCTTGAGCCTGGTGGTACATGCTTCCTCAGGCCTTTGTAACTTCTGCCTGATGGGAGAGAGGAGAAGAGATTGTCTTTGATGATGCTGGCTGCTTTACTGAGGCAGTAAATGGAATCTGCAGAGGGGAGGCTGCTTCCTGTGATGTGCTGATCTGTGTCCACAACTCTTCAGTTTCTTGCAGTCACACACAGAGCAGTTGCCAGACCAAGCCACTGTATATCCAGACAGAATGCTTTCTGTGATTGATAATATGCCACAAGAAGGTGTGTGTAGCTTAGGCCCATGCACAGCGACTGGAGAAAGTGAATGGTGTCGTTGGCTGTTTAAGCTGACAACAAGGTTGGTCAGGTGAATGATGTGTTGGTGTAAGGAGCTGGTTGTATCCAGGGAATTGGAAACTTTAAAAGGGCATCAGTAGTGTCACGAATGTAAGTGGGAGGGGAGTGAAACAGGGTGAAACAATGGAGTCGAGGTTGGAAGAATTGTTTGACAGGGCAAGAATAGGCTGCAATAATGGTTCAACCTGAACAGTGGATCTTGGGCATTCTGAGTGGTTTTGGGCCCCTTATCTAAGAAGAGACTTTGGCATTAGGGAGTGTCCAGAGGAGGTTCCCAAGTATGATTCCGAGAATGAAAGGGTTAATATATGAGGAGCATTTAATGGCCCTGGGCCTGTACTTGCTGGAGTTTAGAAGAATGAGGAGTGATTTTATAGAAACCTACTGAATATTGAATGGCCTCGATAGACTGGACATGGAGAGGATGTTTCCAGTAGTGGGGAATCTAGGACCAGAAAGTTACAGGGAGAAGGCAGGAGAATGAGGTTGAGAGGTTAAAAAAAATCAGCCATGATCAAATGGCGGAGTGAACGTCATAGGCTGAATGTCCTAATTTTGCTGCTATGTTTTATGGTGGGAGAGGACTGTTGCCTGACGGAGAGAGGAATGTGGAGGTGCGTTTGAGCTAACGGTAGACCTCTGTGAAATAGAGGTCATTTCGTCAGAGCACAGCAATGCCCTTGTCGGTAAGTTTGACGATGATATCAGGATTGGTTCTCAGTAGTGGAGTGCTGAAAGTTCAGGAGTAGTTTGGTTAGAGAGAGGTGGGAACGATGGTGGCGGGGGGGGGGGTGGGTGGGGAACACGGGGATTCAAGGCAGCCAGTCTGGCAATAGCAGTTAGCTGTAAGTAGATCTAGAAAGGCTAAGAGGTGTGAAAGAAAGCTGTAGGTGGTTTGGGAATTCTGAAGTTGGCAGCTTGCTCAACAGTGATTAATGAACCTGAAATCCCCTCTATTGAATATAACTCTGCAACACCAGGCAGTTCCTGAACCTCCTCAGCCATTAAAGAAGCTCGAGATAAAATAAACATCCTCTTTTTAATATAAAACTGAAAAGTACTGGAAACTTTAACAGTTTGGGCAACATCTACGGAAAGAGAACCTGCTGCCCAACATGCTGAGTGTTTCATGTAGTTTCTATTTTTATTTCAGATTTCCAACATCTGCAGTTTTTTGATTTTCATATCCTTTTCTTATTCCAATAAATATTAATTTTTATCTTTGTGCAAATGCATCTCAACCAAGCTCTTTTGTGCAGATATTTGCTCCCCACTGTGACATTCTTTGTATTGGTTGCTGCATTATATAAATATTCTTTCTTGCATAGTGCTGTGGGGTCTCCTGAAAGAGCAGACAGAGATATCCCAACAACAGCTTCCTTTTGTATAACACCTTTAATACAGGAAATTATCTCAAAGAGCTTCACTGGAGTGCAGTTTGATTAAAAACTCACATCGAGTGATGGGAGTGGCCAATAAACCAAAATCTTGGCAAAAGAGGTAGTTTTTTAACGGAAGGAGACAGAGGAACAGACACATGCAAATATGGACATGGGAAGGAGAGGCAGAGAGGTTCAGGAAAGGATACATCTCAGGGACCTATTAACTGAAGTGGTGGAGTGATGGAAATTGCGGGATAATTGAGAGGTGCTCAGGATCACCATGTGAACAAAGGGTATCAGGGCCTGACTAGCTGCATGGAAATGTGCCCACGGATGGTTTGCAGCATTTCTGGGGAGCCAATTTCCACCTATTACAAAGTCGTAAGAGGTTTTGCTCACGTGAAACTGAACCAATAGACTCTAATCAACCTCCCTGGGGATATAAACAGAAACTAGAGCAGGCAGTTTGTGTTTCCCAGGGCCTGCAGTGTGGAACTGGCTCTTGTGTGACAGTGAGTTTCCCAGAATCACCAAAGTCAAACAATTGTAAGCCTGCACCCTTTCGATCCTACCCTTTATGCTTCACTTAGTGAAAACCTGCTAGTTGCTTGCAGTTGTCCAAACCCGGGATTCCCAATGCAAGTTGCAGGATGGGGTGCAACGGCAGCAAGTGCTATTCTTCAAGCCTCTTAATTCTTTGACTCAGGAGGTAAATGTGCCATCTGCTAAGCCACACTGGTGCTGGAATTGATTAAAACCCATAAATCAAAGCATTCAGTCATGTGTTGCTTCAGTATTGCAATGACGTCTTGGCCTAATGAGGAAATTCAAATACTGGCAAATGGCTCAAACCTGCAGAAAGTTAGCTCAAAGCCGAGAAAAAAAAAAGGGGATAATTTCAGGATGTATAGACATGATGATTGTGGGGATGGATTGGTTGGTTACAGATGGAGGAAATGTTTGATTTGTCTATCTCTGAACAAGGGTAAAGACCAGCAACTCAGGTTTGCGTCCATGCTCACTCTTCAGCATTGATTAAAATGAAAATTCCCAAAGTTCTCGTTGGACTCCTCCGGGTTCACCTACGTTCTTCACCGTGTAACCTTCAACCTCTTCCTCTTTAACCATCATTTGTACTTTTTGACCTCTGGAACTTGCTCTCTGTTTGTGTTTTACAGGAATGGTGTGATAATTTGAGAACATTTATGCAGATATTTACAAATATATTTCCCTTTTTTAAACTTATTTAATAAGGTTATTTAACAACTGTTGACATCAGCATAATTTTGAAAGGGTGATGAAATTGCATTTCTGATAGTCATTGAAACACTGCCTGCGGCTCCTAAGGTTTGACTTGCTTGCAAGTTGGACATTTAGCAGAGAGAGCCATGTCTGCAGAACAAATCCTCACCCTGCAATTCAGCTCAAATTGGCTGGAACTGAGGAAGAGCTGGGAGTGCTGGTTGCATTGTAGAGAATGAGTGTGTGTGCGGACTTGGCTGCCATTATGAAGAGCACAGAGGAAGAAAGATGCCAATTACCTCCACCTGCAGTTAAGTGCAAAAACAAGAAGTCCAGCAATCAATTGGTATCTGTATATTACCCCCCCTCCCCCGGACATTCAACTGATGATGTAGCGACCTGGAATTGTGAGGAAATAGTGACTTACAAATGTAAGTAACTAGTTTTAGCAGAATTACCAGAAGAAAGTTGCATGCCTTGATTCACTTTAACTCCTTCTCAGAAGTTGGTGAAGCTGGTGGTGGGCTAAGCTGAGATCCTTGCTGCAGCTGAATAGGTATTGTCAATTCATGCACGTGCACGAGGATTGGCCAAGAGCTGCTGGGAGGAGCAGAAGCAACATGGCTCTCCAGCAAGATTCTCTGCACTGGTGCAACTTCAAAGCACTCAGCTGAGTGAACCATTTCAAAGTGCCACAAGGGCAATGCTCTGTGTGCAGAAGGGAGAACTTGACTCCTGATCCTGGTGTACAGATCCAGTGCCTGATTGCAAGCGCTCCATGGCTCATTCATTTTTAATTCACCATCAGAATTTGAAAAATGCTGATTTTCTTTGAAGTGTCCTGAGTCTGTTAGTTTTTCCACACGTCAATGTCCCAAATTAACTGGATCTGATCTACAAACCAAACACTGCACTGCAAACACTGCAAAAAAATCCATTAAAAAAAAAATCACATTTAAGATTGTACTTTCTATTGAATCATGCTTTGGGGTGCTTTTCTGTGTCAAAGGGGTTGCATAGTTTTGCCTCTGTTATGCTAAAGGCATTACAAACATTCCTCATTGAAGATAAAAGTTGTCATTCAAACTGCTGGCGATGCAGACGGGGTTTTTGCTCTTTGTCTCCCCCCTTGCTCAGTTAGCACAGTCAGAATGTCAAATCATGTGAATATTGCCTGTCAGGGCTTGGTCTTTGTTGCACCTTGCTCAATTTAGAAATATTCTAAAATAGGTTTTGGTTTATATATAAAAAAGAGATTCTAATTACTTCAGAAAATTTATCTTATTCTCCACAATTCCACATATGACAGCCATCTCTCACTCTGTTGCACTCTCGCCCTGGAGTCAGAAAGTTCCTGGTTCAGTTCCACCTCCAGAGATTTAACACAAGAACACAGATGGATACTTTCAGTGTTGAAGGAGTGCTGTTTTGTTAGTGAAGCCACCTTTTAGATGCCAGGTGTATATCATAGTCAGATACAGTATAGGCCCTTTGACCCATTGAATCATGCTGACCCAGCTGCACTCATTCCATTTTATTCTCCCCACATCCCTATCAACAGCCCTACCCCAGATTCTACCACTCACCTTACATACTCAGAGCAATTTAGCCTATCACTTCATACACCTTTCGGATGTGGGAGGAAACCAGAGCACCCCGGGGAAATCTATGCCGTCACAGAGACAACATGCAAGCTCCACATGGTTGACTCTGAGGTGACTGATGAAGCCAATGTGAGAACCGCACTCTTCCACAGGCAGGGCAAAAGGTGCCTGACAGGAGAGTAATTTGTGAATAGTGAACCTCCCATCTCTTGGGAACACACAGGACCTCTCTGTGTGTTCCCGATGCATGCTCTCAAAGTTATCATCCTGAATGCTGCTTTTTTACTGTGAATGGTCACTGAACTGTTAGTAGTGATGTTATATTTCTTTAAAGAAGCTTTGAACACATAATTGAAACTATTTCCTCTGTCCATCTGGTAATTTCCTCCAATAACAGAAGTCAGGCACCTGCTGTGGGTAGTCCAGGTGTCAGAAGCATATAGGAAGGGTGGGATCACTGCTGTCCGATAATCTCTGAGTTTTGTGCCAGGCTTGATCTTCAGATAGCCTTTTCACAATCAACCAAAAGTGATGTTGGTGTTGAAGGTGGCAATGAATTTCATCATCAATATCTGTCTTTACTGAGAGGTGTGGCAGATGGTCCACATTTTTCAGGGCCTCACTGTGAACCTTTCTTGCTGGTGCACAGTGTGGTACAGTTGGGGAAGGTCCTTTGGAGTACTTTCCCTTGTGGATGTTGAGAACCCCATCCTTGACTTCTTGACCAACAGACCACAAGCAGTATGGATCAGCATCCACCATGATTATTATAAACACTGTTTCTCCACAGGGTTGTGTCCTCAGCCCCCTACTCTACTCCCTGTACACTCATGTCTGTGTGCCCATATTCTCCTCTAACTCCATCGACAAATTTGTAGATGATACCACTATAGTAGACTGCATCTCAAATAATGAGTTGGAGTTCAGGAAGGGGATAGAGAGCTTAGTGACAAGGTAACACACACAAAATGCTGGAGGAACTCAACAGGTCAGGCAGCATCTATGGAAATGAATAAACTGTCAACGTTTTGGGCCAAGACCCTTCTTCAGGACTGAGAAGGAAGGGGGAAGACGTCAGAATAAAAAAAAATGTGGGGGGAAGTGTAGGAGGCTAGCTGGAGGGTAATAGGTGAAGCCAGGTGGGTGGAAAAGGTCAAGGGCTGGAGAAGAAAGAATCTGACAGGAGAGGAGAAAGGACCATAATAAAAAAGGAGGGAGGAGGGGACACAGGGAGAAGTAATAGGCAGGTGAGAGGAGGTAAAAGGTCAAAATAAGGAATAGAGGAAGGGAGGGGGGAGTTTGTTTACTGGAAGGAGAGATTGATATTCGTGCCATCAGGTTGGAGGGTACCCAGACAAAATATAAGGTGTTACTCCTCCACCCTGAGGGTAGCCTCATCTTTGCACAGGAGAAGGCCACGGACCGATATGTTGGAATGAGAATGGGAATTAAAATACTTGGCCACCGGGAAGTCCAACTTGTGGCAGGTGGAGCAGAGGTGCTCAACAAAGCAGCCCCTCAATTTACGACAGGTTTCAGAACGTAGAGGAGGCCGCGTCGGGAGCACCGGATACAACAGACGACCTCAGCAGATTCGCAGGTGAACTGTTGCCTCACCTGGAAGGTCTGTCTGGAGCCCTGAGTAGAGGTGAATGGGCAGGTGTAGCACTTAGACCATATGTAGGGTTAAGTGCCGGGAGGGAGGTTAGTGGGGAGGGACGAATGGACGAGGGAATCGTGGAGGAAGCGATTCCTGCGGAAAGAGAAAAGTTGGGGGGAAGGTAAAGATGTTTAGTGGTTGGGTCCCTTTGGAGATGGTGGAAGTTTTAGAGGATGATGTGTTGGATGCAGAGGTTGATGAGATGATAGGTAAGGACAAGAGGGACTCCACCATTGCCGGGAAATGGGATGAGTGTGGATGTACAGGAAATGGAGGAGATGCGGGTGAGGGCAGCATCAATAGTGGAGAGAGGGAAACCCCGTTCTTTAAAGAAGGAGGACATCTCAGATGTCCTGGAATGGAAGTGACATGGTATCATGACAACACCCTCAATATCAGCGAAACAAAAGAGTCATTGCGGGGGGCGGGGGGTTGGTGCTCATGCTCCTGTCTGCATCAATGGTGTTGAGATTAAGCAGGTTGAGAGCTTCAAATTTCTAGGTGTGAACATTACCAATAGCCTGTCCTGGTCTAAATACATTGATGCCAAGAACACTCACCAACAACTCTACTTCCTTAGGAGGCTAAAGAAATTCATCACGTCCCTGTTGATCCTTACCATTTTTTATCAATGCACCATAGAAAGAATTCTATCTGGATGCATAATGACTTTGTATAGTAACTGCTTTGCACGCAACCACAAGAAACTGCAAAAAGTTGTGGATATGGCTCAGTACATCACAGGAAGCAGCCTCTCTCTACGGACTCTGTCTGTACTTATCACTGCCTCAGTAAAGCAACCAACATAATCAAAGACCTCGCCCACCCTGGACATTCTTTTTTTCTCCCCTCTACCAATGGGTAGGAGATACAGAAGCCTGAAAGCATGTACCACCAGGCTCAGGGACAACTTTTATTCCCCTGTTATTAGACCCTTGAATGGACAGGAGTCTGTTCCAGGTCAGCAAGCCACTGGCAGGTTCCAGAATCGGAGTAGGAGTTCCTGGGGTTAGACGACTGTGTATGTGTGTGGGTGAGTGCGTGGTTGGGAGGAATGGGGCTTGTTTTCCTACTGTTGCTTTGTCGATTGGCATGTTCTGCTGTTGCATTCTGTATTGTTCTGCTAAGCATTGCTGGCGCCGGAATGTGTGACAATAATTGCGGGTTGCCCACAGCACATCCTTGGGTGTGTTGGTTATTGATGTAAATGACACATTTCACTGTATGTTTCAATGTGAATGTGATAAATATCAGAATCAGGTTTAATATCACTGGCATATGTCGTGAAATCTGTTGTTTTGTGGCAGCAGTACAATGCAATACATAATAATAAAAAATGTACAAATTACAATCAGAAAAAAATTATAAATGTAGTGTAAAAAGAGAGCCAAAAAAAGTGAAGTAGAGTACATAGGTTCATTGTCAATTCAGAAATCTGAAGGCAGATGAAAAAAGCGGTTCCCAAAACATTGAGTGTGTATCTTCAGGCTCCTGTACCTCCTCTTCGATGGTAACAATGAGAGGAGAACATGTCCTGGGTGATGGGGGTCCTTAATGATGGATGGAGCCTTTTTTGAGGGATTTCTTTTTGAAGATGTCCTTGGTGTTGGCTGAGTTTAGAATTTTCTGCAGCTTTTTCTGATCCTGTGCAGTGGCCCCTCTGTACCAGACAGTGATGCAACCAGTTAGAATGCTCTCCAAGGTACATCTGTAGAAATTTGCTAGTCTTTGGTGACATACCAATTCTCCTCAAACTCCTAATGAAATACAGCTGCTCTTCTTTGTGATTGCATCGATATGTTGGGATTTTCAAAGATGTTGACCCCTCGGGAACTGGAAACTGCTCATTCTTTCCACTGCTGATCTCTCAATGAGGACAGGTGTGTGTTCCTTTGATTTCCCCTTCCTGAAGTCCACAATCAGTTCCTAGGTCTTACTGATGTTGAGTGCAAAGTTGTAGTTGCAACGCCACTCAACCAGCTTCTATCTCGCTTCTGTAACACCTCCTCGTCACCATCTGAAATTCTGCCAACAAGAGTTGTATCACCGGTAAATTCATAGATGGTGTTTGAGTTGTGCCTAGCCACACAGCCATAGGTGAGGAGAGAGTAGAGCAGTGGGCTAAGCGCTCTTCCTTGACTGTTGATTGTCAACAAGGAGGAGATATTATTTCTGATTTCCACTGACTGTGGTCTGTCGATGAGGAAGTCAAGGATCCACTTGTGGAGGGAGGTACAGAGGCCCAGGCTTTGGAGCTTGTTGATTAGAACTAAGGGTATGATTGTGTTGAATGCTAAACCGTAATCAATAAACAGCAGCCTGGTATAGGTAACACACATAAAAGTTGCTGGTGAACGCAGCAGGCCAGGCAGCATCTCTAGGAAGATCTTTCGGATCTCCCCCTCCCCCTCCCACTTTCAAATCTTTTACAATCTCTTCTTTCAGTTAGTCCTGACGAAGGGTCTCGGCCGGAAACTCGACTGTACCTCTTCCTAGAGATGCTGCCTGGCCTGCTGCGTTCACCAGCAACTTTTATGTGTGTTATTTGAAATTCCAGCATCTGCAGATTTCCTCATGTTCGAGCCTGGTATAGATATTGCTATTGTCCAGGTCATCCAAGGCCGTTTGGAGAGCCAGTAAGACTGCATCCGCTGTAGACCTACTGTGGCGATAGGCAGATTGCAGCGGCTGTAGGACCTGGCTCAGGCAAGAGTTGATTCTTCAAGGTTTCACCTTGTCATAAGTACTGGCCTGCAAACCCTGCCAGAGACTCCATGCATCAGATTCCATCTCTAACTTCAATCAGAGTTGTTTCTTCGCTCATAAATTAGCCTTCTGTAGGTTATACTTGGACTTCTTGTGTTGTTCTTTATCACTGGTCTTGAATGCCACAAACCTAGCCTTCAGCAGACCATCAGTTTCCTGGTTCATCCACAGTTTTTGGTGTGGGTATGTCCAGTATGTTCTCGAAGGCACACACTCATCCACACAGGTTTTGATGAAGTCTGTGACAACTGTGGCATAATTATTCAAATTCAAAGATGACTCCATGAATATTGTCCAGTCCACTGACTCAAAGTGCTCCTCTGCCTCTCTTTACTACTTGGTCCTCACCACTGGTGCGGCAGTCTTTAGTTTCTGCCTGTAGGCTGGGAGTAGAAGTACAGTCATGTGATTGGGCTTTCCAAAGTGCGGGTGTGGGATGAATATGAATCTGAGTCTGACTTCTTTTACAATAAGTTGACCTCACAATCTATCTCATTATGATCTTGTACTTTATCCTTTACCTGCTTTGCACTTTCTCTGTAACTGTTTCACTCTATTCTGCATTCTGTTATTGCTTTACCTTATTCTAGTTCAACGTAGTGTGTAATGATCTGATCTGTATAAACATCAGGCAAGATAAGCTTTTCACTGTACATTGGTATATGATAATAATGAACTAATACCAATACCATTACCATCCTCCAGTATGGCGAATGTGTTGGCATCTTGAAGCTTGGCCCCCAAGCTTGTTCAAACATATATTGTCAGCATGCTTCAGCTGGTTCAGCTCTCTTCACCTCATGGGTTGAACAGTTTCCTGTCACTCCTGACGTTTAGCTGTAATCTCTAAAGGCATTTATAGGAACTAAGGTGAAACATTGCAGTGGGAGAGATGTCATGGTGCAGATATTCCAGTGTAGGGCGGGTTGGGCTTCATTAATTTGCATGCTGTTATTTGGAGTCATGTGTGGGACCGTCCTCCATGTATGAGCTGTGGCAGAGGGTGACCGCTGTCCAGTGAGCAACGGCTTTCCAGAGATTTGCTCCCAACTTCAAAAGAGAAGCAGAGCCATAGGAAATGGGTTGGTGAGCTCTTGTTAGAGAGAACAGTGTTTAACCAAAAAAAAAGAGAGAAAACAAGTTCTCTGATAGTCACATTTTGTGACTATCAGAGAACTTGTTTTCTCTCTTTTTTGTGACTATCTTAGCATTTCAAGGTAAGGAGAACAGTTAAATGGAAGTCTCTTGGTGTGGTGTCCTGATGACTGGAAGTGTGCAGTAAATCAGACAGGAAGTGGGTTTAGGTTTTTTTAGACAGTTGAGTTTTGCATTTTATTTATAGTAACTCTGTGTAAATCAAATGGCATCTGGATGTCATACATTAGAAAAATTGTTAACCTCCTGGGAGAGAGCATTGCACTACATAGGAGATAAAATGTCTTCGACTGATAAAGCATCTGGTGCAGTGTGGCCATGCCTACTTTCCAAAAAGCTTGAAGTCAGTGTTTGCATAATATAAAGCTGGAAGCACTCAGCTGCTCAGGCAGCAGCTGTGGAAAGAGAAAGTTAATGTTTCAGGCTGAATGTCAGAGTCAGAGCAGAAACTAGTCCAACTAACAGGAGTGGTCATATTCAGTTCAAAACTAACTGAGGACTCATTTATCACACGCATGCACTCACTCTATTCATTCCTATATTCTGCCAGCCAAAACTTGCCCTCTAGTGAGTGGACCTATTGTGTGAACCTTGACATTTAAAGCATACACATTATGAAAGTAGGGGCATTGCACTCAAACCAAGTACTGTGCACAAACACTGGCTTTGTCCTCATTCAGTCATTGTCACCTCTAAACCTTTCCAATGCATGCCTGGCCAACCACCCTCATTCAGCTCTGCTGCCTATGATGCACCTTGTCCCGTTCACCACTACCCCAATATGGGCTGACCTTTGCCATTTAAACCGCACTTACCCCTCTCTATCGCTGTAACCTCTTCCAGCTCAATATCGCTGGGGCCATTTGTGTTCCTCCAGCTCTAACTTCTTAATGGTGTCTGAATTGAATGTACTCAAGTGTCTTCAGCTGCCGGGAGCTGTGTTCTGAGGTTACTACCTCAAAGATGCTAGCCCACTTTATTATGTTGAAGATGCTTTAAATATGAAAGTTCTTGTAGCAGGAGATAAGGGGGGAATGGATTACATTTACATAGCACCATCATGTAAGGTGTTAGCCAGTGTTGGTGTAAGATCATTCACCTTTAGCATTAACTTGTTTTTGTTCTCTCCCCACAAATGCTGCCTGACCTCTTGAGTATTTCCTGTGTTCTCTTTCATTTCAGATTCCTAGCAATTGCTGTGTTCTGCATCTTAGTTTCGGCATGTTGGTTTTATTCACTCTGACTGCTGTTATGCACAGTATTGACAGTAGTGTAGCAGCTGGCATAATGCTCTATCAGGGTACAATTCCTGCCGCTGTCTGTAAGGAGTCTGCATGTTCTCCCCGTAAAGCATCCAGATTAGTAAATTGTGAGCAGGCTCTGCTGTGTTGACACCAGAGGCATGTCAACATTTGTGGGCTGCCCCCAGTATACTCTTCACATTGTGTTGGTCATTGATGCAAAATGACACATTTCACTATATGTTTCGATATACAAGTAACAAATAAAGTTAATCTAATCTAATCTGCACTTCTGTCAGATGGGTTGGTTGCAATCAAAAAGGATTCATCTCTTAACTGAAGAGTGTTTGTGTCACCGAACAACCTTGGTCTCTAACCTATCACAGACATCCCCTCTGTTCTCTCCACCTCTCCCTCTTTCTTTGCAACTTCAAGTTCGCTAGTTTCCCTTTTCCAATCTTGATAAAAGGTTGTCAACCTGAAATATTAAGTCTGCTGAGCACTTTCAGCACTTGCTGTTTTTAATTTCAGATGTCTAGTATCTGCATTTGTTTTGCATTTCACTCGTTGAGCACTTCACAACCACTTCAGTGTAGTCACAGTTGTGATGCAGGGAATACAGCAGTCATTTTGTGCACAGCAAGCTCCCAAAACTGCTGCATGCTCAAACCGCAGACAATCTGCTTAATCAAGCAGATTGAAAAATAATCTTGGCTGGGAAATACTTCTACTTGTGCAAAAATATGCTGGTGGAGTTAATGCAAATATGAGTTAGATTACAGACAGTTGAACTTCCTCATCATGTAACAATAAGGGTTAAAAAAAATAAGTTAAATCAGTTGACACTTGCAACCAGTAGTTTGATGTCATTTTGTGCCTCCCCTCAAACCAAAAGCCAGGTGCAGCATTCATTCTGTCAGACTTCCATCCAGTGATGTGCACCCTGTAATTATTATTGCCACGTGCACCAATCATTGCTTTGTTCCACAAGAGACGACAGTTGTCTGTACCTCTGCCTACATCATTAACACTGCTGAATAGAGGGGTCAGGCCAACTTGCAGAAGTAACTCAGATGCTTTGCATATTGCCAAGACTACATTGTTAACCAATCAGACCCCTTTTGCTGGTGTCTTAGTGTACTTCAAGCATATTCTCTCAGTATTGGGTTTGCTGCTACAAACAGGGGACCCAGGATGCTCATGGCAACAGTGAATGCTGCTCTGTGATTGGCCAATTAGAGGTACTGTTCAAGATGGCCAAGCAATCTCTGAGGGTGTTATTTAAAAGCTTGATTTGTTCATCTGCACTTTGGATTAGGAGGGTACCTGGCACTTTTATGCTCATACTACACTGTGAGCTAAAGATACTTAATGTTCATTTTGCTGATGGCAAATGAACAATTAAACAGACCTCAACCTCAAAGTTCTGCTGGCAACCAACATTTTATTTAGAATAGGTCCCAAAAGCTGTTGTTAAAACATTTAGATATTCCTCAAAACAATGACTACAGCCAACACGCTGAAATGGGCAACATTTGTGTCTTTTTAAATGGGGAACGGGCTTGAAGGGCCAAGTGGCCTACTACTGCTCCTATTTCATATCTTCAAATGCATCCTCTTAACTCTTGGGAAAACAGACTCTCCTTGGAGCCCTACCTCAGACATGCCCTACTTCAGGCTTTTCTAATCTGGGTTAGTCTCAGCTCTCTGAAAAATCAGCCAGAATTCCTAGTTCCGATTCGTCATACAGACGTTTGTTGGCAACAGTGCATTTGTTGATATTGGATAAGAATAGGAAAAAATGACAGTGAATTACAGTCATTACTGCTTTACGATTGACCAGAAAGTCTTCAGGAATTACAGAGCTATCTCTTGGGCACTGCTAAAGCAACCCCAGGAAAATATTCAGATAAGTGTAGGAACAATTCTTGTAGTTTGTTATAAATACTTCAGTTTGTTAGTTATGATGAGGTAAAAGTTTGACAGAGTTGGTGATGAGACCTCCAGTCTAGCTGGAGTTAGCAACTGGCTGTGATGCATTTCACCCCTCCCCCTGCCTCCAGATGAAATGGCTTCTCTGTCTGGGTGGAGGAGAGGGGAAAAGAGGAATGGGGAAACTTGACAGGGATGGTGGTGTAAAGAGCACTTGAAAATGGCAGCGGATATCTTTCAGTGGAACTGTAACACTGGCACGAGCCAATGTCTGCAGGAGGGATGAAGGTAGACTTGAGAGACTGGGAATGGAACTAGGTAAACAAGATTAAGCCAAGTCAATGAATAACACAGTTAGCCCAGTACTGTGACCCTTTGGTTACTTCATAGCTAAGGCTGACCAGAGTCAGCATTTCAAAAGTTCACCCCAGTGCTATGTCTCATGCAACACAGCTGAATATCTTCAAAGTGGACACCTTTTGATTCCAGGTCATATTTCTCTGACATATTCAGAGATTGTAATTGAAAATCACAACCACTCATTGTTCCACAAATCTGAAGAAAGCCGTTGTTTTAAAACAATTATTTATTTACAGTGGTGCCCGAAATTCCTCCAAGCCGATGTTGAGGACTGGTGAACAGTTACTGGAAATGCTTGTTTGAAGTTATTGCTATACAAGGCTGTCACACCAGCTACAAAGGTTCACATACTTTTTCCAACAAATACATGTAATATTGGATTTTTTTTTCAATAAATAAATGAGCAAGTATAATGTTTTTGTGTTATTTATTTAATTGGGTTCTCTATCTAGTTTTAGGACCTATGTGAAGATCTGATCACATTTTAAGTCATATTTATGTAGAAATAGATAAAAATTCTTCAGGGTTCACAAGCTTTCTAGCACCACTGTAGAGATACAACATAGTAATAGGTCCAAAAAACCCACACCACACAATTACACCCAGTTGACCAGTTCACCTACTGACCCGTACGTCTTTGGAATGTGGGAGGAAAGTGGAGCACCTGGAGGAAACTCATGCAGTCACGAGGAGAATACACAATCTCTTTACAGACAGCAGTGGAATTGAACCCAGGGTCGTTGGTTCTGTAATAGTGTTACGCAGACCACTAGGTTACCATGCCACCTCATACCTCTGGGATTAAAACAGGAAATGTTAGGCAAATCAAGCAGTGTCACTCGAGAGGAACAAAGTTAACGTTTTAGCCAATTGTTTTTTATCAGAACTATATTTTTATGGAACCTTTTGCACCCCAAAACTTCTAAAGAACTTTGTGGTTAGTGAAACACTTTCTGAAGTGCAGTCACTGTTTCAATGTAGGAAACATGGCAGTCAATTTGTGCACTGTGTGATATTTACCAAATTATTCATTCCATTGCTATGGATTAGGTGGTGAATTTTGACCCCAGAACACTGGGGATAAATCCCCTACTGGCCTTTAAAGTGATGGCTGGGAGATCTTCCACAGTCATCTGAGAGAACAGAAGGGGCCTTTGTTTAACACCTCATCTGAAAGATGGTGCTCTTACAGTCTGAGCAAGATAAGATGTTCTTGTTAGTCAGACAACACAATGGTACTGTTCGTAAAAGTACTGCCTGACAGCGTCAGAGACCTGGGTTTGAAACTGACCCTTGGCACTGCCTGTGTGGAATCTCCCTGTGTCCATGTGGGCTTCTACCCCTGTGCAACCAGTTTCCACCCACATCCCAAAGATAGACTAATTGGCCCTAGTGTGTGGTGAGGGGTTAGAATCTGGGGGAGTTTATGGGGACGTGGGGAGAATAAAATAGGATCAGTGTAGGTTTCATATAAATAGATAGTTGTTGGTTGGCGCAGACTTGGTGGGCCGAAGGGCCTGTTTGCATGACTCCATAACTCCAGCAACATCAGATAATTGTGGGATGGAGGCACTGTTCAGCACTTAATCTGATCCCGTTTCAAGGAGAGCAGGCCTGTTGGCATAAGCCACAGTATAACAGAGCACTGGCAACCTGAAGATGCTCAGCCATATCAGGCGCATCAAGTACTATGTAAATGCACACCAGCCACATAATGGGGTGCAGCAGGTTTGGGAAGAAAATTTTATTGGAATTGTGACCTGCCAGCTGGGTTGGCCCTGGAAGGCTGAATCCTTCCTCCAAAACTGTTGAATTGATGATTTTCTGGTTTGTAAGGCACTCTCATCTCTACCCCTCACTGCACAGCTCTTCTTAAGCGAAACATTCACCTAGTCACACATGTCCAAAAGTCTGGAGCTGCCATTCTGGCATCAGTTTTCCCCCTTTATACTACCCCCTCAGCCTTCCAGTCTGCTGTTGACGTCTTCACTTTGCTGTTGATATGCTGATTTTACCAACTTTTCTTTCAAAACTGCTAGAAATCACAGTGTGCTCAGACTCACTCAGTTTTTACTGCTGTGAGCTGCAGTGAGGCTGACACTCACACTTATTTTTTATTGTGTCACTAAATTTTGACTCGTTAAAACCTCCTTACGTTTATGCTTTGTCGCGTTAAAGTAATTTGAATAATTTATGACTGATGACCAGATGGTAAATGTCAATATGAGAGGCGAGGGCCTACGCCTTGTATATTGTCCACCAAATATGCAGCACTCCTGTGCATTGGTAATAGAGGGATTTATGTGTTCTGATGATTCCTTGGGGAAGAGGAGCCTGGTTTGTATTATGTATTTTAATTCATTTTCTTTTATAGGCAATGTAATTGGAATTTCCTCCTCTCTGATGGGCCACACGCTGCGCTGTTCAGCTGCAATGTGAAGAGGTTCTTGTCTGATTTCTTGCTTCCAGTGACTGTGTGGTGTGTCGAATGCAGTCCCCTGTCCCTTTGTGATGGACATGCAGTCTGTGTGTTCAACGCTATCTGCTCAGCACAGGCTCCTTCTGCAGAATTCTCTACAATTTTTCATTTCAAACGAGAGGATGGGTTAGTTTTGCTGTACTCTGCACATTTTGCATAGGCAGCTTAAAGTATACACTTGCCACAGAGGTGGTGTAGCTTAGATTCATTAGATTGATTTCAAAGAAAGCTTGTCCTATGAGGAGAGAATAAGAGTGCCATTTACTCGTTGGAGTTTAGAAGAATGAGAGGCAATTTGATTAAAAAGGTTCAAAGAACGATTGAAGAAGGGTGGATACTGAGTGGTTGTCTCCCCCCAACCCCCCCAGGCTGAAGAGTCTCAAACCAGTTACCAGATAATGGGTTAACCACATTGGACCGTGTTAAGGGAGGATTTTCTTCATTTCAGAGGCCTGACTGTGCGATTTCTCCCATTTTAGAGGACTGTATGTGCTCTGCGGTTGACAATATCATAGGCTGAGATTGGTAGATTTTTTGGCACAGAGCGGTGGTTAAGGGTTTGGGCTGTAAGGTGTTCAGGATCATCTGTGACATTATTAAAGGTCAGAACAGACTTGAGGAGCAGAGTAGCCAACCTTTCCTGTTTCATGTTTTTTATTTCTTATATCTTCATATTTCTTAAATTTCCTTACGACACAGAAAAAAGGTAATTCAGCCCATTGAGTCTTTGCTAGCTCTCAAATTAAGACTATCAGTCCCCTTCCCACATATATGTCCATGTAAACTATTCTCTATTACATGTCAATCTATTCCACCTAAATCTCCTACCACCCACTTTTCTTTCTCCCTTTAATTTTTGAGTTTTAAGTCTCTTCCCTGTCGTTTCTGGGCATTGCATTTTTCCCCCTCCTCCATCCTCCAACTCTCATACTAGAGGAGATTGTTTTAAACTCTGATCAAATCCTTCAACCATAATCAACTAGATCACCCCTTAATCTTCAACCTTCAAAGGAATACAAGCCTTTCAATTTCCCCAGGTGATTGGGGTTGGACTTCACTGCCTTATGCCACTCAGGCACAATACTTCACCCCTGGTTCACTTAATAAATAATTACAAATTTGAACATGGTTTATTAAATTTGGAAAAGGACAGAGCAGCAGAGTCCATTCCATTAGCGCCAGCACTGCAGGTAAATTGCAAAGCTGAGCACAACTGTAAAGTGTAATGTACTGTGAATAACAAGTTGCTCACTAAACAAGGCTTCCTTTCTTTATAGCATCACTCTTACTGGTAAACACTACACTGCATGATGCTCAAAGCAAACATTTCCAATAAATCCTCATTCGTAAAACCTTTTCAGTGTGATTATTACAGACCTGTTTCACTGACACTCACAAATATGTGTCACTACCTGCAGTGGTTTGGAACTCTTAACACCTCCAGTTTGGCCGGGCTGTCTTGAAGGGAATAAAAGTAATTACTACCCTGCCTTTCCACTTCCGAAGCTGCGTAAGGAATGGCTCCATGGACTTAACAGCAGGTCTTACTGGATACAGATCAGAAATAGGGTTCCTGGTCAAATATCCAGTCTTTACCTAAGCGTACAACTAATGCCTACATGCCTCCTCACTGTGACCAGCATGCACCAACAGTGAGTGCAGAGCCTTTCCACTGTGAAATTAACTGAATAGTAAAGTGGTACTGAAACAGCGAGATTCTGTGAAACCCCCATACTGAAGAGCAGTAATCAACATAGTTCGATAGATCACCGAGCCTTGGAACTGAAAAGATGCAGGGCAACTTGGAAGAGGTTGTGTTCAAGCTGTAAGCAAGTTCAGGTCAAAATGTGGTGAAAGCATTGCATCCAGTTCAGATCATAAGTGCTGGGCAAATATTAATGAAACTGAGGACATACAGAGGAAATCCACAAGGCCGATCAACAAGGTTTAAGTTATGAGGAAACTCTAGAGAAAGCAGGTTCCCAAATTCCTCCTGTGCTTGCCATCACGGAGCTTACAGGATTAGTGGAAGGGCAGGTGCCACATTTATACGGGCCATAAGGTTCATAATGGGGTCTAGACTATATGACCTTGGCATATTGGCCACCATCTTCACGGTTCTCTGAGGAGTAGACATTCCGTGGTTAGGAGTCCTTGTGTTGTGAACCTGGCCACTCAACAGCTGGCTGAAAATTTAATCTTTCAAGTCTGAAAGGAAACTCTAATACACACAGTGTGCTAGTGGAGCTCAGCAGGTCAGGCAGCATCTGTGGATGGGAATAAAGAGTCAATGCTTCGCGTTGAGACCCATCATCAGGACTGGGAAGGAAGGGGGAAGAAGTCAGATTTCCAAATCTGCAGGATCCCTTGTGTCTATGAAACTCTAATAGAAACATAGAAACATTGAAAACCTACAGCACAATACAGGCCCTTCGGCCCACAAAGCTGTGCTGAACATGTCCTTACCTGAGAAATTGCCTAGGGTTACCTATAGCCTTTTAATCTTCTGAGCTCCGTATTCCTTTCCAGGAGTCTCTTAAAAGACCCTATCGTGTCTGCCTCCACCACCGTCGGCGACAGCCCATTCCACGCATGCACCAATCTCTGCGTAAACAAACTTACCCCTGATATCTCCTCTGTACCTGCTTCCAAGCACCTTAAAACTATGCCCTCTTGTGTTAGCCATTTCAGCCCTGGGAAAAACCCTCTGATTATCCACACGATCAATGCTTCTCATCATCTTATACACCTCTATCAGGCCACTTCTCATTCTCCGCTGCTCCAAGGAAAAAAGGCTGAGTTCACTCAACCTATTCTCATAAGGCATGCTCCCCAATCCAGGTAATATTCTTGTAAATCTCCTCTGCACTCTTTCTATGGTTTCCTCATTCTTCCTGTAGTGAGGTGATATAACTGGGTTCCTTAGATCATCTGTTTTTCTGCTGAAGATACAGCAGGAAATCTAGCTGAACACCTTGAAAAGTTATTGAGAAACAATTTTGTGTTTTACTTGGCTTTATCATCAAGAAAAAATTTCACATTTTCACAGGCCTGAAAATAATAAATGTTTTTAATCTGGGATATTATTTTACATTCTGGGAGAAGTAGAAAGGAAGCAAGAAATTAATGAAAGACAAATTTAGAACTGTTAATAGCAAATCCTTCTGCACTCTAGAGAGGAGTCAACACTTAATATTTGCAACTGGGCTTCCCAGTACAATGATGACGATCTAAAATTGCTGCCATTAAAGGAAACAACAGGAATTCTGCAGATGCTGGAAATTCAAGCAACACACATCAAAGTTGCTGGTGAACGCAGCAGGCCAAGCAGCATCTATAGGAAGAGGCGCAGTCGACAGGACCTGACGAAGGGTCTCGGCCTGAAACGTCGACTGCGCCTCTTCCTATAGATGCTGCTTGGCCTGCTGCGTTCACCAGCAACTTTGATGTGTGTTGCCATTAAAGGAGTTTTCTTTTAATTTAAAGAAAGTGCATTAACTATTTATTTTCTTCTGTACTGGACATCTCCTGAATTTTACATGATTGGTTGTGGTTGACAGGTGATTTGATTTTTTTTAACTCGCTGGTCACTACATAACTGACTTTATTTGGTGCATTGCAGACCCTATCTCTCTTCATTTTTGTAAATCACATGGATGTATACAGCCGATTGACTTGTTAGATTTTGATATTGAAGATGTTGTAATCCTGTCTGCTCTGTGATTTACTTAAATTGTTATTGAGATTGACAGTTACAGTCTTCCCATAATTTTAGGAAGCTCTCTCTCTCTCCTGTCCATCAAAGTGGTATCCACCCATTTTCCTGCTGAAACTCTTAAGTGTTTTTTTGCTGTAAATTGTAGCTCACACAAGCAGCTTGCTGGCTGTCTTCCCGTTGATGTGGAATGTATCATCCTGCATCCATGTTTCTTCTCCCACAGTAATTGCCTTACTGACAAATAAGAGATGGATTTCTACCCGAGCGATTAACATTGAGCAACTTATCTTCTCTTCAACCCACTCTGTTCCACCCCCTAGCTCACCTCACTGTGAACTACGATGCTTCTGAGTATCTTAGTCTGCTGTTCTGTCATTCTGAAATCACTCTGAAAAAATGTAGGGTTTTTACTGTAGGCTTCAGTGATAAGGGAAAGGGACGACCATTAAATGTAAGACACCATTTCCTTGGAGTTGGAAGGGGATTCCAGTCCAGATTTTGCAGAGGACCCTCACTAAGCGTTTCAGACCTGAATCAATGTGAATTCTCAATGTATACTCTGGTGTCTTCATTATCTCATCAAGCTGTTTGATCGGAGAAGTGTTGAAAGGATTTCAGTGGTTTATTCCACAGAACTAGGGCTTGCTTATTTTTTTTTGTCTTCTCCCTCCGCCAAGTCTTGTAATGATTTTGTATCATTTTTTTTCTCGTTCAGTATTTCCTCCACTTCCTTTTGGCACCTGAAATGTAAATAGGAATATGTCCGGAAACCTTGGAAAGAGCACTGCAGCTGTGGTAAGGGAGGGAGGGGGGGTGGGTATCTGTATTGTGTAATGAGGATGCTTGATGCCTAGGATGATCTCTGTTCTGCAGCGCAAAGCATGTATCCTTTTGTATTGCATCGTGGATTTCAAGAAGCCTAGCCCATAGAATTCTTGTCCGGATGGGTGGTCTGTGTTGGAACCATGAACCTTTCAGAGCCCTGTGCTACCTTCGTACTCTGAACTCATGAACAGAGGAGCAATCTTGCAGCGAAGGACTACTTTTCATATCTCTCTCACGCTCGTTAAATTAGAGCCTCTGAGCGATGGAGGCAGTGGGAGTGAGACTTGCCAGAAGGACAAAGCCACCCCATCTGAAGAGGAACCTGGCGGGGCTGAGGCTGCAGAGAAGATCTCTTTATTACACGACCAGGGTGTCACTGAAGCACCTCGAAATCCAAGCTTAAAAACCATCCGGAATGTGGAGCCATTTCAACCTGGAACAATAGACGGCAAGTTCATTAGTGAACCTGAAGAACTGGGGGATTTCAAAACAGCTCGGAGTGAAGAGGACGAATTTACAAGCAAAGCCCATCTTCAGCCATCGCCAAAAGCTGTGAGTAAATCTGAAATTGTCGGGTTGTTGCCTCGTTTCACACCCTGTGTCCAGCCGACAGACCCTCGCGGGCAGACTGATGCCAAGCGCACTAATGAGAGGAAGCAAGATGGTCAGAAGCAACCGAGCCAATTGTGCGCCACTGCCACAATCGAAGAGAAACTTGCCAATCCTTTGGTTTCTAATAGAAGCCACAGCAAACCACAGACTGAAGGGGAGCACCCTGGCCGGCCTGAGGCAGAAGGAACCTTGAAAGATCAAATTGAGAGAGTCGTGAGCTCCTGTGTCCTCCCAGAGCAGAACTTGCTGAGTAAACATACAGAGATCCAAGTTGAGAAGAAGGCTGAAGTTGAAAAGGATCTGTCATTTGAGAAAATCGTAACTGTCTCTCAACATACAGAGAAAGACTACGTAAAGCTTAAGCCCCAGTCCTTGCCTGTGATTGCTGAGAAGAGCCCAGGTGTAATGAGAAGCCCCAGTGGCAACCAGGGTAAAACAGAACCAAAAACCTTAGGGAGAAAAGAGAAACAGGTCCGGCAGACCAACCGCCTGTCTTGGCAAGAGAGTGAAATGAAGACAAAAATCCAGGTCAGCAGCAAGAAGTATCCAAGAGTGGAAAGCCTGAGGAGTGCTGGAGAGATGCTGCACAGAAGAGTGAGTCAGACAGCAGCCGAGCAGGGGAAAGGAAAGAGCAGAACATTGGATAATAGTGACATTCACACCCTTTCTGAAGAGCTCGAGCAGGGCCAAGATGTCCCAAACCCTGAGAAAACTAAGTCCAGTGCACGGGATCGCAAGATGCTGAAGTTTATCAGTGGAATCTTCACAAAGAGCATTGGCTCTGTGTCTGTCTCATCTGCGAGCGGTGGATTAACTCAAAAGGATTTTGCTGCAGGTACCAGAGGCCCTTCCCCAAGTCAAAGTAAGCACAAACTTAGCTCACATTTCTCATAATTTTGTTTATTAATGTTTGTCCTGTGCCTCAAAGAAGATTGTACTTCTTTTGAATGAAAAAGGTAACTTAACTTTCTCCCAGAGCATTTTGGGTTCCTCCAGTGCTACAACCAGTGAACCAATCTCCAATTCAACAGAGTTGGTTCAGTCCTGGGAAGCTTCACTGATTGACCTGCTTTAGTTCCCTTCAGCCGTGTTCTTGCATGCTCACACTTACTAGCTTAAGTTATGTTACAGCTTTGTAAAACTCTGATGAGGGCACATTTAGTGTATTGCGTTCAGTTCTGGTCATCTCGTGGAAGCTCTGGAGAGGGTGCAGAGGAGGTGTACTAGGATGCTGCCTGGTTTGAAGGATGTGCTATGAGGAGGGGCTGGTCAAGCTGGGGCCATTTTCTCTGGAGTGGCAGAGGCTAAGGGGAGATTTGCTGGAGGTATAGGTAAGAATAGATAGCCAATATATTTTTCCCATGATCAATACTAGAGAGCAGGTATTTAAGGTGAGAGAGGGAAAGTACAGCAGAGTTGTGCAGGGCACGTTTTTATGACACAAAGGGTGGGGGGGGGGGTCTGGAATGCACTGCCATGGATGGTGCTGGAGGCCAATAGCATTGGAGTGTTTTAGGGACTTTTACACAGGGACATGAATTTGTAGAGAAGGGAGGGATGTAAGTCAGTGTGCGGGAAAGAGGGACTAATTAGGAGTAATGGTTTAAGTAGTTTGACACAATGTGGTGGCCAAGTGCTTGTCCTGTGCAGTACCGTTCCATGTTCTACGAGTCTCTAGGCTACTGCTAGATGTGTGGATCCTGGCCATAGTGGCTATATGCGTATTACTTCACTGGTATTGTTTTACCCCACTTCCAAGGGATCTGAGGTCAACCGTAAAACCCTAACTGGAATCAATAGCTAACTCTGCACAACTAGGCAATAAACTCAGGGTTTCAGAATGAAGAGAAAATCACCCAGGACAGAATATGAAAAACTTATATTTATGTAGAAGATGATGTGACAAGGAAAGCAGAGTTTGAATAGAAAGCAGCTGGGAAATTTAAAATTAAGCAATCAAAGCTAGTCCTGGCAACTTTAGTCATGGAAGCACTGTACTGTTATAAATGCCTATCTGACGTATCAACAGATTTACCTGGTATTCTCTGTATGTGACTCCAGATCAACCAGTGTGGTTGATCATTAACTGCCTCCTCAGTTCAGGGACAGTTGGGAATGGGCAAGGAATGCTGACATAGCAAGTAAATAAAAAGTAAAGAAAAATGTGCCCCTGACAGCCAGCACAGACTCCGTGGGCTGAAGTGCCACTTTGCATGCTGTATCTCTTTATGAATCCTTGAGTAGTTGAAGTAGCAATGAGAGGGTATCGGAATGGACACACGTGCAGGATTAGGATTACTGCTCACCTGGAGGAGAAACACGATGTTTCCATATTCTGACATCTACATGTCTGTGTTATTCCATTTTTTTCTTAAGAACTGGGCATGGGCAGTCGCACAGTTTCAATCTGTTGAGCCAGAGGCAAGTGCAGCTGAGGTACCAAGTTGCTCAGTTCAGTCATACCATTGAAAGTGGGTAGTAAACACCTTGTGACTGAGATGTAAGCTCCTGAGCACTCTTTTGGGGCTCAAATAGACCTGAATACAGCAGTCTAGGATCAAGCTGGCAGCCTTTTCTCCTGTTGTCAGGCTTTTCTTTTGTGTGACGTGGAAGGTAATTTAGGAGTATGTGTGTGGAATGGACAATCCATCCAGTTAATCTCAGTAGCAAATAAGGGTTACTTTATTTAAACAGGTAACATTATCAATATAATACTCACCACGAAAGGAGAGGACTGACAGAATGGGATCAGTACATGTTAGCCTGACAGGCTTTTCTTGTCCTGCATTCCATAAATGCAATCTGTGCTGCATTATCAGAGAGAACAAAGAAAATCCCAAAACCTTTCATGGCCAATGAAATTTTTTTGAAATGTAGTCTTTTTTGTAATGTAAGTAACATGGCAGCCAGTATGCTTGCAACAAGATCTCATAAACAGTATGCCAAAGTCAAGATACATAATCTTAGTTGAGGGATAAATGTTGGCCAGGATGCTAGTTCTTCTTCAGAGACCCATGGGATCTCACCTGCAAGAGGCATTGGTTTCATCCAAACCACAGCAGTACTGTTCTGAGTGTCATAGCTTAGATCATGAACTCAAATCTCTGGAATGGGCCTTGAACCTGCAACCATCTGAGCCTGAGGTGAGAATATTATTGACTGAGCCATGGCTAATGCATTGTAAGCCTAAAGGAAATGTATTGTTGCTGCTCAGCTCCCATCTGCAATATTGTTGGCAGTTCTAGGCACCAGATCACAGTAGGAAGCTTGTGTCCATGTCCTTTCAAGGGCAGGAGAGGTGAATGAAGGCACAGGTGTTTATTTGTGATTCAGATTAAGGAATTTGTTGTTGCTTAATTTGAAAGAGAGTTTGAGGTGAAGAAACTGGAGTTTATTCATGAAGGAAACTGATCCGGGCAATTAGTTCACAGTATTCAAATATAAGAATAATGATTAAACATTAGAAAGTTGGAAACTGGGGCAGGAAGATGAGCAGTTTCATATCCCAATAACTATTCAGGGGGAGCCAAGCTAGATGAGATCAGAAAAACAGAGGGTAAAATACATTGCTTTAGGGGGAAAGAACTGATGGATATGTCTGTGCCACAGTGGGGTTGCTTTCCCATGTAGAGGTGGAGTTGTTGAGCTGAATGGCGGGGGGAGGGGATATTTAATATGTCACCAGAATGATGCTACTCCCGACAGTACGATGCCCTCTCAGCAGTGTCTCACTGACAGTGCAACACACCCTCAACACTGCCCACTCCAGTGTAGTACCTGCTCAGTACTGCACTGGAGTGTCAGCCCCATATCTCTTGACTCTTATCTTCAGAGGGGAACTTGAGTTTGAGGTGAGAGTGTGGCCCAGTGTGCCATGAATGACTTTGTCAGGAGGGCACACCGCCTGGAAAGGAGTGTCCAGTTCAAAAAATGCTGTAGCCGTCCATTTGTTGGTTGTCATATTACATCAATGACACAGCTGGGCTGTGCATTTGTACCGGGTGAAATTGAGTCTTGGAGCAGGAAGATCCCAGGTCAGGTTGTCCCCATGGCTGTGTGGAGTAAGGTAACTTTGGCAGGGGAAGCACTGCCTTGGCGGCCTTGTGTAGTGAATGCAGTAATCGGGTGTTTATTACAGACTTGGTTCAGGCTAGTTCTCCACCAACCATACCCCCACCTCATGTGCCCAGTAACAGTGGCACTTGATATTAAAGCACCTATAGTCTATGTACCACCACAACTAAGGCCCTGTAGAGTGCACAAGTAGAAGAAAAAGGATGGAGTTCTGCTTGTAATAAATTCTTGGGGGGCAGTTTGGAAGCTGTCAACATGTGTGAACAACTCCTGTTTTTCACAAATCGGGTCCTGTTCAGTGCTTGTCCTTGTGGCCAAGTCATCGAGGGGACGTTTCAACAGCTGTGGAACAGCGACATGCAGACTGGTATAACCAGTGGCGCAGCAAACCCCTGACTCTCACAATCCCTGTCTAAACAGCGCACTTGAACACCGCAGTAAGACTGGCTTGAATTTTGTTTTTAATTACTCAACAGTACTTGTTTTGTGAAGGAAGTTTTGCACAGTAACTTGTGGGAAGTTCTGATAATGAAGGAAACTGCAAATAAATGTGGGTCATGGATTTTCTCCTCTTTGCATAAAACCCTGCTAGAGATTCGATTACACAGTTATGGATAATATCCTTTGCCCATCTGATCAATATGTTATTCCTTGTTTGTCTACGCTACTGGTTACTCTTAGTCAATGTTAAATATATAATGGATGAATGTCAAATGAAGAAGTGATCAGGTTTCAGCTCCTGATGCCCCTACAGTCCAACAATTTACCAATCACCAGCTAATCCTATTGTGGAGAATCATTACTTGAATGAGGTGCTGAAAAATGAGCTTATGTCTTTTAAGCGCTTAACAATGAAGTGTGCCACAGAGCAGAACCGTGGGACAGTAGAGCACAGGAGGCCACTTGGTCCATCATTCCTGTACTGGTTCTTTGAAAAAAAAACCAGCATTCAGTTCCAGCCACCTGCGATGCTCATTCAAAATTTTCCCTTCATCCGCTTCCGGTTTGAAAGCCCCTTTTGAAATTGTGTTTGCTATCTTTTTAGACAGTGTGTTCTTTTGCTAATTACTTTAAATCTGTGTTCCCTGGTCCTGACCCTTCTGTCAAAGGAAACAATTTCTCCTTATTTATGCTCTCAAAAATCTTCATTATTTTGAGCACTCCTATAAAAACCTCCCCATAACCTTCACTGATCCAGCAAAACAATCCCGGCTTCTCAAAACTCTCTACATAACGAAAGTCTTTCAATCCCTGGTAGCATCCTGGTAGATCTCCTTTGTGCTCTCTTTGACAGCCTCTCTGAAACGTGGTTCCCGGTAGTGAATACAAGCTCCAACTGGAGCATAGCTAGTGATTTATAAATCACTGATTTCACATCTGTCCATAGCAAGCAATTGCAGAATCTTTGAACAAACTGTCTGTAGTTCCTGGCAGGTTGCATGAAGACTTGCTTTCTCCCACTCAGCCATCCCTGTGTTCACTGTATTAACATCTTTGAAATGCAGTTAAGGCACACTGTTTCCCTGGCGTTCCTCTCCATTCCTACCCTGACAACTTGATAATAATCTAGTCTCTTTGCAATGTTGATGTCCTATCCTGAATTGTGCTTCAAATCTCATCACGGAGGGTGCCCCTGTAAAATCACCACACTCTGCCTTTCTTCAGTACATCCACTGCTGAAACACTCACCCATATATTTACCCTGTCCAGACTCTGCTGTTTCAATCTGGTGAGCCTGTTTCCCTCAGTCCACCCTCTGTAACCCTGAAGTCAACCAAAATGCTGCTCCCATGGGTCCTCCCAGTCAGGTTTGTTTCAATCTCCTCCCCTCCAATAGATCTGTGCTCCTCTAATTCTGGCCTCTTAATTATCCTGAGTTTCCACCAGTGGCAGCTGCCCAGGCCCTGGAATTCACTCCACCCCTCCCAGAAATCCCTGAAATCCTACACTAATCCCATTTTATTTCCCCCATATTCCCAACAACTCCCTCATGATTCTATTGCTCAAGTTACAGTGGTCAATTAACCTAACAATTCATAGTTTTTTGGGGTGTGTGAAGAAACCAGAGCACCCAGGGAAAACCAATACGGTCACAGCAAGAATGTGCAAACTTTGTACACTCGGCATCAAACGTGGGTCCCTCTACTAGTGGTGTCTCTTCAGCATCTGGCCAAGCTTGGAATTCAGTGAAGTGACATGGTATTAAATACTCGTTCACCCATGGCTCATCAGATAGCTGTGTAACCTCGGAGTTAGAAGGTTTGGCATCAAGTCCTTTCCAGAAACTAGAACCTTATCAATCTAGGTTCATACTCCCAGTCAGAGAATGCAACTCTTTCAATGGTGCTGTCTTTCAGATGAGACATTGAACTGAGGTTCTTGTAGGTGGGATGTAGAGGATCCCTGGCACCATTCAAAGAAATTGAGGGGAATTGGCCTCCAAGGCTATCCGTCAACCTGTATTACAAAAGCATAATCTAGCCATTTTCACATTACTCTTTGCGGGAGCTTGTTGTCCATCAGCTGGCTGTCCTATATCCTATGGTACCTAAGTGACTATGCTTTAAAAAACACTTAATTAGCCATAAAGCAAGGTGAGTTATCTTGAAAGGATTGTGGAAGGAACTGTCAAACTCCAAGTCAGTTCAGAACTGTCCTTGCTTCACCCTAATGTGCATCCGTGTCAATGACCTGAAGCTTAAATTATTAAAGAGATTCGTCTCAAGTCTGGCCAGGGCAGCTGGTGTCTGTAATTGATACAAGGAGTAGAGGAATATGTGCATTTCTACTTCTTTGTGACCTGTTGTGCCTTTTTAAAATTGCAACTATAATGCTTTGTCAATTCCCCTGTCTGTTCTCAACCTTTTACCTTTTATCCAGTGACCATTTTCCACTCCCACCCTTCCTCAACCCTGTATTGTGCAAAGCTTTGTTTGACAGCAGGACAAGGGGAGAGATACTCCGGGAAAATCATTGCACAGTGAGAGTGCGAACCATACCTTCCTCAACCCCAGCCTGACCCGAAGCCATTTGTAGTAGTCCTACATTCATGAGCTCTCTTCTGATGTCAGTTAATTTGACAAAGGTCAACAATTGAACATAACTACTCCCTGTTCAGTCAGCTATTGTGGCCACCCATAAAGGGCAGTGAGCACCTAATGACTAACTTCTGCATACCGTATTCGGGGCAGAATCCTCACCAAGGATGACACAGGAGAGAGCTCCACTCCTAGAAGTGGAGGTGAAGCCGAGGATCTGCTATTTGTTTTTGTATCTTCCTTTACCTGAGAACGTGCAATGTAGATTGCTCAGTTCAGGGATGCAAGAAAATGAATATTTTTCTCGGCACCTGTCCAAACTGTGTTTTCATTTCCTGTTGTTACTAAGAGTAACTGAGACATCATTAAATGGGTAATGATTGCATACTGTAAATAATGAAATACTTTGTTATTTTCTTCCTCCCAATTGATTGAAAACTTCTATTCCTGCTCATCTGAGAACCAACAGCAAGGAAGGTGAGGTTCTTAGCAGGGTAACATTTCTTAGGCACCTTGGCTCTGCATCTCTTGGTTCTGTAAAGGGATTGACCTTGAGTATCTTTCGTATCTCTGGGTGTTTGATGTGCATTTCTTTATCATTCACCCAATTTTCTTCCAGCACCCCACCCTTATCCTGGTTTCTCTCCTAATATTTACTTGTTAGAGTGTTGGAGATGTCAAACTTCCAATTAACAAGCCAGTGTGCAAAAGCACTAACTCGTACCAAAATCAGATCTGGCTGAGTAAGCTGACACCACTCGCTGTCCTGGCTAAGGCATAAAGATTGGCAATTTGGGCAAGGAACCAGGGGAGCCATATATCTGTGCATTGTGCAAGTTGGTGCTTTCAAGAGAAAAGAGAGTGAAACAACTGAGGCAGAATGAGCCATTCTACCTCTTCCTCTGGGCAGACTGTCCTCCACGCACTGGGATTGGACCATAAAATATGGGAGCAGAATTAGGCCATTCAACCCATCGAGTCTGCTCCGTATTGAGTATTTTCCCTCTCAACCCCATTTTCCTACCTTCTCTCTGTAACCTTTGACACCTTTACTAATCAAGAATCCATCACCCTCTGCATTAAATATATCCAATGACCTGGCCTCCACAGTTGTCTGTGGCAATGAATTCCACAGATTCACTTCCTTCAACTGAAAGGAATTCCTCCTCATCTCTGTTCTAAAGTGATGTCCTTCTGTTCTGAGACTGTGCTCTCTGGTCCTTGACTCTCCCACTATAGGATGTCCATGTCCGCTATATCCAGGTCCTTCAATATTTGGTAGGTTTCAAGTTCAAAGTAAATTTGTATCAAAGTATTTATATGTCAGCATATACGACCCTGAGATTCATTTTCTTGCAGGCATACTCAATAAATCCAATAACCATAATAGAATCAATGAAAGACTGAACCAACAGGGCGGACAACCAGTGTGCAAAAGACAACAAACTGTGCAAATGCAAGAAGGAAGCAATAATAAATAAATAAATAAACAAACACACACACACACACACACACACACACACATACATATATGTATATCTCAAGAACATGAGATGAAGAGTCATTGAAAGTGAATCCATAGGTTGTGGGAACATTTTAGTGATGGGGCAAGTGAAGTTATCCCCTCTTGATCAAGAGCCTGATGGTTGAGGGGTAATAACTGTTCACGAACCCGGTGGTGTGAGTCCTGAGGCTCCTGTGCCTTCTTCCTTCCTGATGGCAGCTGTGAGAAGAGAGCATGAGCTGGGAGGTGGGGGTCCCTGATGATGGATGCTGCTTTCCTGTGACAGCACTCCATGCAGATGTGCTCAATGGTGGGGAGGGCTTCACCTGTGATGATCTGGGCCGTATCTGCCCTCATTGTTCTAAACTCCAGTGAGTACAGATGCACAGCATTATAGACTCCTCTTATGTTAACCCTTTCGTAATGAACAATTCTGGCTGGGATACATCGCCTCCCTCCTTTGTGGCATTTTGAAGGCTGAGTTTTATTGGTGCTGTCAGAATGTGACAACACATTTCCTCTCTCAGCTGCTTGTATGTGTTTTGACATTCAGTTCAATTCCTAACAATTTCCTATCTGTTTATGCCTTAGTGATTATAGAAGCCCTATAGATATATGTAGCATAGATTCCCAAGTGTAATTTCTTCTGACGTGTACCTGCCCAGCAGCAGAATCCACCATTCATTATGCCAGGTGTGTGTCTGTGTTTGAGAGAGAAAGAGCAGGGTTTCCACTGTTCACACAGGCATTAATGCCGCTAGAAATCTCGATGCAAAGAGGAGGCAAAGAAAATACTAAGTGCTTGCCTGTGTCAATCAATGCAGCACACAGAGACCCCATTCTGTCGGCCTTGCAGTTTTTTTTCTGTCAAAGCTAAATTGCAGGAGGGGCTGTGAGAACCTCTCTTGAAAGGGAACTTTCGGTTCCCGAATGGTCTGCTCCAAGGAATTGATTTGTGTTGCAACGGCTGGGAGAGGAGCTGTTGCAGCAGCAGATGTGTTGAAGGAGAGGACAGCAAGAGCTGGCGATGCTGTAAGGAGAGGCTCGCCGGGTGAGCTGCTGAGCCAGACAGCGAGAGCAAACTGCATTAAAGCAGTGACTCTTGCTTTGATTAATGAGATATGTGCCTTCTAAGTTCAGCTCTGCCACCCTGCAGGGGGGAGAGGGGATGCTCGGGGACTTCTTCATTGCCAACAAGTCATTTACTCTTCCTTTCCCTTCTCCCATTGTAATTAAAGCTTACTATGAACAAAATAATAGGCAATAGGCAGCTGGGTGGAGGAAGCAGAAAGAAAGGCAATGCTGAGTACTGTGGGTGCTGTGCAGACAGCATTGTACTTTTGTTTGGCTGGTCTATACTTGCATACATTTTTAGCTTTGGCAGTTATTAATAAATTATCTTATTGTTTCTCATGCCAGAAATGTAAGAACGCAGAACATTAAGGCACAGGAATAGGCCCTTTGGCCCACGATGTCTGCACCGGTCACGATGCTGAATTAAACTCAATTCCTTCAGCCTGCACATGATCCATATTCTACCCATTCTCTGCAGATTGTTATGTCTAACTAATAACCTCTTAAATGCCACTATGTATTTGCTCCTGCCATTATCCCTAACAGCACATTTCAGGCACCCACCACTTTGTAATTAAAAAAATCTTCCCTTCATCTCTCCTTTAAATTTTCCCCCTTTCACCTTAAATAGATATTCTTTAGCAGTTGATACTGGTATTTCTACCAAAAAGTATTCTGAGTGCCTACCTTGTCTATGCCTCTCATAATTTTATAAACCTCTATCAAGTCTCCCCTCAGCCTCTAATGCTTCAGAGAAAGCAACCTCTCCTTATAGCTGATATCCTTGAATCCAGGCAGCAGCCTGGTGAACCTCTTCTACTCTTTCCAGTTTCCACATTCTTCCTGTAATGGGGGACCAGAACTGCACACAGTTTCTGGGAATACTCAGCAAGTCAGGAAGCATCTATAGATTGAGAAAAATGCAGTTAATGTTTCATGTTGGTGGCCCTCCATCAGAGCTGATTTCAGTTTCCCAGTGTACACAGACTTTTACATTAGATTAATATTATGTTGTTGGAACCACACTCGAGGACACTTTGAAATAGAAACCATTGTCTAAGCAGTTATCTTTTTTCCTCTCCCACTTGAAGGAGATTGCATCATAACATGAGCTAAGCGTGACCATAAGGGAAGATCTTTTTCCCTCCATAACTGCGATTGAGCCAAATTTCACATTTTGTTGGGCTTGGTTCACAAAGAAAAGTACATGTAATTTCTGAGATGATATGTCGTGGGTGTCTGCCTTCTCAAAAGGTTTGTGAACTGGCACTGATTTGAAGAGCAGGGCAGTTCTCTTTAATCTTTTGGCCAATGTTTATCCCCTTATTAAATATCACTATCTGCTCATTATCACATTTGCTGTTTGTGGGGGAATGTTGTACTTAAATTAGTTGCCACTTTTTCTACATTTTAGCAGTGATTACAATTGAAGCTCATGAGTAGTTCTGAATTACCTTGGGACACCTTAGTGGGACAGAAAACTTAAGTTTTTTTGTCTCTTTCTCCCTTTTCACTAGGGTGTTGAGTACTGTTATCCAGTTGCTCAGTCTGGTAAATTAGAAGATATCATTTTGCTTCAACCAGAAATTCACACCCTGGTCCTCCAGGCTTTCATTCCTGAGGTTATCTTTGTGGTATAATTTAGTGGGCAAAATTAAGGCACATGGTATTGGGGGCAGAGTACTGACGTGGATTGAAAATTGGCTGGCTGACAAGAAACAAAGAGTAGCGATTAACGGGTCCCTTTTGGAATGGCAGGCAGTGACCAGTGGGGTACCGCAGGGTTCAGTGCTGGGACCGCTGCTGTTTACAATGTATATTAATGATTTAGATGAAGCGATTAAAAGTAACATTAGCAAATTTGCAGATGACACAAAGCTGGGTGGCAGTGTGAAATGTGAGGAGGATGTTATGAGAATGCAGGGTGACTTGGACAGGCTGGGTGAGTGGGCGGGTGAATGGCAGATGCAGTTTAATGTGGATAAATGTGAAGGAGTGCAGCATAGGTTCACAAGGTTAATTCCTGGGGTGGCGGGACTGTCATATGTTGAAAGATTGGAGCGACTGGGCTTGTATACACTGGAATTTAGAAGGATGAGAGGGGATCTGATTGAAACATATAAGATTATTAAGGGATTGGACATGCTGGAGGCAGGAAGCATGTTCCCGCTGATGGGTGAGTCCAGAACCAGAGGCCACAGTTTAAGAATAAGGGGTAGGCCATGTAGAACGGAGTTGAGGAAAAACTTTTTCGCCCAGAGAGTGGTGGATATGTGGAATGCTCTGCCTCAGAAGGCAGTGGAGGCCAAGTCTCTGGATGCTTTCAAGAAAGGGATGGATAGAGCTCTTAAAGATAGCAGAATCAAAGGTTATGGGGATAAGGCAGGAACTGGATACTGATTGTGGATGATCAGCCATGATCACAGTGAATGGCGGTGCTGGCTCAAAGGGCTGAATGGCCTATTCCTGCATCTATTGTCTGTTGTCTATTGTTGGCAGTTGCTAGTTTAGAAGATCTCTTAATTCTTTTGTTTTAGATGTGGTCTTTATTAAAGCAATGTGATCACTTGTTCTGCTGAGTACTAACACAGCAGAATAGGAACCCACTTCAGACTGGAGATTCTGATCTGCAGCAGCAGTTTGATAGGAAGACCATCCTTGTTAATTAAGGAAGCAATGGAAGCCTAAGTAATTGTGTCTATTAATCAAATTTCAAGGCAAATGTTTTTTTCTGCCTTCTGTCTTCTGCTCTAACTGCACTTGTACCAGGCTATAGTTATTTGGTCACTGAAAGTGTAATTTCTCTTTCCATTTGGAGACAGTCATATCAAACTACAGGTGGCCCCCGTTTTCCGAATGTTCGCTTTATGACACCTCTCTGTTACGAAAGACCTACATTAGTTACCTGTTTTCGCTAACAGAAGGTGCTTTCACTGTTACGAAAAAAGGCAGCGCGCACCCAAACAGCCAAGCTCCTCCCCTGGAACTGCATTCTAGCCGGCATTGCTTAAACACGTGCTTTATCTCAATTTATTTTGTGCATCTGTTAGCAAGATGAGTTCTAAGGTATTGGAAAAGCCTAAAAGAGCTCCTAAGGGTGTTACACTTAGCATAAAACTAGACATAATTAAGCGTTTCGATTGTGGTGAACGAAGTAAGGACATTGTCCGCGGGTTGAACTTGCCTGCGTCCACCATTCGCACTATTTATAGGCAGAGAAAAAGAATTTTGAAAGCTGCCGATGTTACTGTTGGTTCTGGACAGAGTGTTTCTGCCGAGAGTGCTTCCGCGAGATTTTCGCTGCGCTAGACAGTGCTGCAGAAAAGTATTTCTACTTTATACAGGCTGTGTATTTATCATGTCATTCCTGCTTTTACTATATGTTACTGTTATTTTAGGTTTTATGTGTCATTTGGCATGATTTTGTAAGTTATTTTTTGGGTCTGGGAACGCTCAAAAATTTTTCCCATATTAACAAATGGTAATTGCTTATTCACTTGACGACATTCCGGCTTACGAACCGTTTCATAGGAACGCCCTACCTTCGGATAGCGGGGGGAACCTGTATTGGACTATGGAAGCATCACTCAAAAGTTAATCAGATGAACAACTGACTTCCCATCTATTCCTTATTTCCAAAGTGTTATATTCTATTTGGATAAGTTAACTTTTATTGATAAAAGATCCACAATCCAATATTTATAGATCATCCTTAAATGCAGTGTTGGTTGAAGGGAAAGTAAGCTTGGTTGAGCTCATGATGCAACAACCTGACAGCTTTCTTCATCACCATTATTTCCTGGTGCTAAGTCACAAATTACCAGATCTAACAAGTGCAATCCCTAGCCATGGTAGGATTTGAACTCCACTCCAGAGATAGGAGCAGATTAATCTGGGCTGACACTTGTGGTGCAACACTGGTGGACAAAGTGCTCTGCTGTTCTTCATTAAATTAATGTTCTGTCTGCTCGTCAGTTGTGCATAAAAGGTCTGGTTCTGAAGATGAAAAGGGAGTTGTCTCTGGTGATCTGTGGCACAAAATCTTTCACTTAACTAGCATCAAATGATCTGATTCTAATCAAGGTGTGGTTTGCGAAGCTCGCTGTGTGCAAATTGGCTGTTCCGTAGCTGACATTGCAATAGTGACTACACTAATCAGAGATTAGCTGCCAATCAAAGATCAGGATTCATTAGCAAGGGCAAATAAAAATAAGGCAGGGGTAAGTGGAGCGGCCTTTGTTGGAGTGGACACTGTTAGAGTGGGAGTTTGAGGCTTTAGCTCTTCGAGGCTTCAGGGAGAGAAGGCGAAAAACTGCAGGTAGATTTTTTTTTCAGTTTATTTATTGTTTCCTTCTTTATAACTACACAGTTGGAATAGGAGGGGTGCCAGGCAGGGTAGTGGAATGCTTCTCTTCCGGGATGTGGGTAGGAGGAAGTCCTTCAGTATCCTTGATGAGTTCACCTGCAAGAAGAGAATCCAGTTGCAGCTTCTAACACTCCACACTAAGGAGCTGGAGCTGGAATTGGATGAACTCCGGATCATTCGGGAGTCTGAGGGAGTGATTGGCAGGACATATAGAGAGGTAGTTACAGCCAAGTTGCAGGACATAAGGAAACTGGGTGACAGGAAGGGGAAAGGGGTTGAACAGCCAGTGCAGAGTACCCCTGTGGCCATCCCCCTCAACAACAGGTATACCAATCTGGATACTGTTGGGGGCATGACCTATCAGAGGAAAGACACAGCAGTCAGGTCTCTGGCATTGACTCTGGCTGTGGCTCAGAAAGTAAGCTGGGAGAAGAGGAGAGCTGTGGTAATAGAGGGTTTGCTAGTTAGCGGTACAGACAGGAGGTTCTGTGGATGAGATCAAGGTTTTCAGATAGTATGTTGCCTCCCAGGTGCCAGGGTCCAGGACCATCTTGAATCGAGTCCTCAGCATTCTTAAGTGGGAGGGTTAGCAGCCAGAGGTCCTAGTCCATATAGGTACCAATGACACAGGTAGGAAGAGGGACAATGTTCTGCAAAAGGAGCTCAGGGAGTTAGGTGCTAAGTTAAAGGATAGGACCTCCAGGGTTGTGATCTCAGGATTGATACCTGTGCCATGTGCCAGTGAGGCCAGAAATGGAAAGATCATACAGTGTAACACATAGCTAAGGAGTTGGTGTAGGAGGGAGGTCTCCAGATTTTTGGATCACTGGGCTCTCTTCCAGGGAAGGTGGGACCTGTTCAGAAGAGATGGTTTATACCTAAACTGGAGGGGGACTCATATCTTGGCGGGAAGGTTTGCTACTACTGCATACTGGGGGGGGGGGGCGTTGGTGGGGGATTTAAACTAGATTTGCAGGGGAATGGGAACCAGAATGCCAGAACAGATAGTGGAGAGGTTGTGGAGAAAGATGTTGCTGAGGCCTCAGACAAAGTCGGGAATCAAAAGGTTGAGCATGGTGGGACTAATGTTCTGAGTTCCATATATTTTAACACAAGAAGTATTGTAGGAAAGGCAGATGAGCTTAGGGCATAGATCAACACATGGAATTATGATATTGTAGCCATTAGTGAGACTTGTTTGCGAGTGGGGGGCCATGACTGGAAGCTCTATATTTCGGGGTTCCTTTGTTTTAGATATGACAGAGCAGAAGAGATTAAAGGGAGAGGGTTGGCATTATTAGTTAGGGAAAATGTCACAGCTGTGCTCAGTCAGGACATCCTGGAGAACTCATCTTATCATCATCATCATTATGTGCCATGTCATATGACGTGGCGATCATGTTCTTTCCATGACCATGGTTGTTCTTGGCAAATTTTTCTACAGTAGTGGTTGGCCATTGCCTTCTTCTGGGTAGTGTCTTTACAAAACAGGTGACCCCAGCCATTATCAATACTCCTGAGTGCTGGCAACAGTGGTCGCATAACCAGGACTTGTGATATGCACCACCTGCTCCCATGGCTTCACATGACCCTGATCGGGGTGGGAGGGGCTAAGCAGGTGCTACACCTTGCCCAAGGGTGACCTGCAGGCTACCAGAGGGAAAGAGCATCTTACACCTCCTTTAGTATCCACCCCACCACCCAGTTTAGTTGTTTAGTGAGGCTTTATGGGTGGAACTGAGGAATAAGAAAGGCATGACCACATTTGTGGGATTATAGTACAGACCACTAAATAGTCCACAGGATTTAGAGACAAACTTGTAGAGAGATCACAGACTGCTGCAAGAAACAGAAGGCTGTGATAATAGGTGATTTTAACTTTCCACGTATTGACTGGGACTCCCATACTGTAAAAGGGCTAAATGGGATAGAGTTTGTCAAATGTGTTCAGGAAAGTTTTCTTAATTAGTACATAGAAGTCACACTCGAGAGAGTGTGTGATACTAGATCTGCTATTAAGGAATGAGACAGGGCAGGTGACAATAGGCAGGAAGGAATAAATGAGTATAAGTGCAAGAGAACACTTAAAAAGGAAATCAGGAAGGCTAAAAGACGGCATGAGGTTGCTCTAGCAGACGAGGTGAAGGAAAATCCTAAGGGCTTCTACAGATGTGTTAAGAGCAAAAGGATTGCAAGAGACAAAACTGGTCCCCTTGAAGATCAGATTAGTAATCTATGCATGGAGTCAATAGAAATGGAGGAGATCTTACATTGATTATTTGCATCTGTATTCACTTGGGAGATTGGACACAGAGTCTATAGAGGTGAGGCAAAGCAGCAGCGAGGTCATGGACCCTATACAGAGGAGGAGGAGTTTGCTGTGTTGAGATAACTTAGGGTGGATAAATCCCCAGGGCCTGACAAGGTGTTTCCTCAGACCCTGTGGGAGGCAAATGCAGAAATTGCAAGGGCCCTAGGAAATATATTTAAATCATTCTTAGTGATAGGTGAGGTACTGGAGGATTGGAAGATTGCTAATGTTGTTCAACTGTTGAAGAAAAGCTCCAAGAATCAGTCGGGAAATTATGGGCCAGTGAGCCTGACATCAGTAGTGGGAAAGTTATTGGAAGGTATTTTAAGGGGCAGGATATATGAGAATTTGGATAGACAGTGACTGATTAGGGATAGTCAGCATGGCTTTGTGCATTGTTGGTCATGTCTAACCAATCTTATAGAGTTTTTTGAGGAAGTTACCAGGAAATTTGATGAAGGCAAGACAGTGGATATTGTCTACATGTACTTCAGCAAGGCCTTTGACAAAATCTCAGTGGGAAGTTGGTCAAGAAGGTTCAGTCACTTGGCATTCAAGATGAGATAGCAAATTGGATTAAATATTGGCTTTGTGGGAGAAGCAAGAGAGTGATAGTAGATAGTTAGCTTTCTAACTGCAGGCCTGTGACTAGTGGTGTGCCACAGGGTCCATTGTTGTTTTCCATCTATATGAATGATGATAATGTGCTTAACTGGATCAGCAAATTTGTGGATGACATCAAGATTGGGGGTGTAGTGGGCAGCAAGGAAGACTATCAAAGCAGGATCTGGATCAGTCGGAAAAGTGGGCAGAAAAATGGCAAATGAAATTTAATATAGACAGGTGTGAGGTACTGCACTCTGGGAAGACCAACCAGGTTAGGTCTTACACTGAGGAGCGTGGTAGAGTAAACAGATCTGGAAGCGCAGCTCCATAATTCATTGAAAGTGTTGGCACATTGGCCTTCATAAATCAATGTATGGAATATATGAATTGAGATGTTAGGTAGAAGTTGTATAAGATGTTGACGAGGCCTAATTTTGAGTATTTTGTGTGTTTTGGTCACTTACCTATAGGAAATACGTAACTAAGATTGAAAGAGTACAGAGAAAATTTACAAGGATGTTGCCGGTTCTGGAGGACCTGAGTTATAAGGAAAGATTGAATAGGTTAGAACTTAATTCCCTAGGACATAGAAGATTGAGGGGAAATTTGATGGAGGTATACAAAACTATGAGGGGTATAGATAAGATAAATGCAATCAGGCCTTTTCCACTGAGGTTGGGTGAGAGGAACAAGCGGGGAAACTTCTTCACTCAGAGGGTGGTGAGAGTGCAGAATGAGCTGCCAGCGGAAGCAGTGGGTGTGGGGTCGATTTCAATTTCAATGTTAGGAAGTTTGGATAGGTACATGCATAGGAGGGGTATGGAGGGCTATGGTCCGGGTGCAGGTCAGTGGGACTTGGCAGTTTAAATGGTTTGTCACAGCCCAGATTGGCCAAAGAGCCTGTTTCTGTGCTGTTATTTTCTATTACTCTGTAACTCTACTTTGATTGCTTCATTGCTTTGAGTTATTCAGAGATCATGGAAGTCATTCCATAAACAAAAGTTCTTTATAAGCTATATTTTCTGTACTTTTGCCATTTTCATTCTTTTTAGAAAATCATGATGAAGGCTATTCAGCTCATTAGTTCTGTGAAAGAGCAGTCATATCTTCTTTCTCGACACCTTCCTATTAAAATTAGGTACCCATACTTGTGTCAATGCTGAGCTTGATTAGATGTACGTATATTTTACATGTGACTATCCTGCTTTTTTTTTGGGAGAAATTATCCTTGTTGAGAGAAGTTGCTGCAGCTTTCTATTTTCTTTTGACAGTGTTTTCTGAGTAAATCAATTTAATCTGCTGTATAAGACACTTCTTGGTGTTGGTCTCCGACTCATTGATTGATACACTGCTGCCAATAAACAATTTGTTCAAATTATTTATACAATTTGCCAGGGAGTGTTCCAGATGCCAATAGCTGAGTATTTTGAAAATTTGCGGGAATTGTTAGCAGTAGATGAATGCATCTTTGTAAAAGGAATGACGTGGTTGGCTGTTCGGTCATCGGATACTGGTGAGTGTTAAAAGGCCACGTATTTTAGATGAAGTGGGAGGTCAAAAACAGTGTTGTTCAAGGTCATGGAAGTGACTAAGGTTAACTCGTGCTTTGTTCCTTTAGCCAATGAATTGCTCTCTTGTGTTTTATGAAGTGAATGACACCCTTGAATAAGTTCTGAGCTTTCAGCTTCACTCTGATTGACTACCGCACTGTGTTTAGAACTGTCACCCCAGCCTGATTAAAATATGAATCCAATGCAAACTCCATGATCCCCATGGAGTTTTTATGATTTGTTCTCAATGTTTTCAAATAACCCTCTTCTATTCAGGAACATTTCAAAGTGTTGAAAATATTGTTGAAGTAAGCTTGGTGCCATGGCAACGTACATTATAAAGAACTGAATGCTGGCTTGGCCTGCCTTATCATTGTGTCTTGTTGTTTTGATGATGACATTTCATCATCATGCAAGTTGCCCAAACTTCTGTGTAGAGAGGAGAACAATTTTTCCTCTTACTCCTTCCCAACCTTTGAAGATGTCCTTTCCAGAAGTTGAACCTTTACCTTTTGTTTCCCAGTAATTTAACTACTTTGTTAGGCCAGTGCTAAAACATGACTGACAAAGTCTTGAAGTGTCATCCAGCAAAGCAAAGCATGACATGGTCTAGTCCTTCTAATTAGTTTATTATTGTTACGTGTACCAAGGTACAGTGAAAAATTTTGACTTGCATGCCATCCAGACAGATCATCTCACCACAGGTAGTACAAAAGGAAAAGTAATAACAGAATACAAAATATCATTTTACAGTTACAGAAAAAGTGCAGTGCAAATAGACAATAAGGTGCAAGGCCCACGACGAGGTAGATTGGGAGATCAGGAGTTCACCTTCATCAGAGAATAGGTTCATTCAAGAGTCTTACAGCAGCGGAATGGAAGTTGTCCTTTAACTTTCTCATAGTTACTAAATGTAGGGTGTAGATATTAGGAGGAATCACATGGTTTGCAGATTGTAATAACTTGCTAAATGGGGAGCACAAAAATAGTAGTCATGCTATTTTCAAAGTATTTCCTCTGTTGTCCGAGTTTCTTTTCAGAGTATTTATTACCGACATTGTGTCAGTCAGCGAATCAAGGAGGGGATGGTACGTATGACTCAGCAGACAGTCTATTGTAGAGCAAAGTCAATTTCCCCATGAAACTAAGTCTGTTTAAAGAATAAACCGAAACTGCAGTAACTTCTCCCATCAAAGGCAGGGTAATTTCTCTTGAGAGAACATGCAGTGAATGAAGGATAGTTGCATATAAATGGTGTGGATTAAAATAAGCAATTATTATTACTTACTGTAGTTTTGTTACCAAGCTTGATTGACGGTTGAACTACCCAATCATCCCCTGTCTAGCTGTCTGTTGCATCATAACTTTAATTAGTTTTTTCCTTTTGATATTTATTTTCACTCTTGTCTTCCTTCCCCATTCTTAATTTATTGATTACATCACTTATTAGCAGACAGGAGCACCTCCCTTTCTCTGTTCCGTACAGATTACTTGTGTTTGCATATGCTGTTGTTATCAACTGTTTGCAATAGATTAGCTGGCATGTAATGTGAGGACACATCCCCCTGTAGCTTATGTTGAGAATTGGAGTACTGATTTGATGAGGCAATGAGGCTTTTTCTTATGCTTACATTTTATTATTTTTTTAATCCATGCACAACAATTTGTAGCAAAAAAAGACGTCTTCATTCTGATCAAGATACTGTCCTGGGTTCAGTGATGTACTCCAGCCTGTTCCGTGCCCTTTTCTCTGGAGCGGTGGAAACTGAGGGGATAGACGTCTATAAGACTATGAGAGGCATAGATAGAGTAGACAGCCAGTATATTGTTTCCCATATCTTTTCAAGATATGTACTGTGTGTAATACCAGAGGGCTTACATTTAAGATGAGAAGGGGTAGGTTTAAAGAAGATGTGCAGGCCAAGTTTTTTTGCACAGAATGGTGGGTGCCTGGAGTAGTGGTGGAGGCAACTGTGATGGAGGTGCTCAACAGGCTCTTAGGTAGCCATATGAATGTGCAGGAAATGGACGATATGAATATTGTGTAGGCAGAAAGGGTTAGTGAGTTAGGTGTTTAAGTACTAGTTTAATTAGTTCGGTGCAACATCGTGGGCAGGAGGGCCTCTTCCTGTGCTGTACTGTTCTTTGTTCCTGGTCATCATTACATGCTCCTCTCCAAGTTCACCTGTCTATGAATGTAGCAATGGAAGAGAGGCAAGTAGTTAAACTGCCCTGACAATAGCCACCTTGGTCAGGTGAACTTGAGACCTAAGAGCAGCCCCATGAAGAGGGTAAATGCTGCCCTTTCCTGTGACCACTATGTTATATGCATAAACCGGAAAATGCTAATTGGGTGAATTGCCTTCTTCCATGCTATTGCTAGTTATTACATTGAATAAATTCGACTTAAGACGGGAACTCACAATGACTGACTGGTGTATGTTGAACAAGTTCCTTGGGCACTTTAAGGAGCTGCACTTTTATGGACTTCCCCTCAGGTGAATAAAGGAAATAAGCGAGATGGTTGTGAATGCACAACTATTTTAAGTTAAAAAAATGTAGGGCCGAAAGGTTGTGAATTCAAGCGTGATTTAATATGTGTGATTGCAACATCGAGGTTGATTCTTCACAAAGGGAGCACTGCACTATGAGGGGCATCATCCCAACCAAGGAAGCTTAAGAGGTCCTTACTTGGTATTTGAACAGTCTATGTGATCACTTGGCCAATATTGCGCCCCCCCCCACCCCAACAAAGGATAGAAAGATCGTGGAGTAAGAGTTCCTGATAGTGAAGGAGATTTGATGGGTGGATAGGGACATGTATATGGTCAGTGGAAGGAGACTCACTGGGTACATAGAGGTTGCAAACTGGTATATGCATGGAGTGAAATGAATAGGACTGAAGTGTCATTGTGTTCTTTCCTGCATTACAAGAGGTCTCCCTGACTTGTTCTCGCCACCTTCTGGTGACCTGGCATCAAGTCACCTGGCTATTGTCATGGAAAGGGCCATTGGATTGTGAGGGAAACAATTTGAAAATAAATGCACTCTTTTGTTTTCAAGAAGCATGGTTTTAGCTTTTCTTGCTCATTCTTATTCTCTGATGCTCCAAAGTAAAAGCATAACAATTTCCCAGTGCAGTTACTGTTGAATTTTCATGAGCATGTGGGAAGGTGGGCAGCACACCACAGGAGGTTGGAAATGATGATTTTACACAGAGAAACCTTGATCTGACTCATTGTAGGAGGAGGAAAGGAAATATTTTAACTTTGCAGAGGAGGATTATGATATGTTTGCATTTCAGAAAGACATTTCCCAAACAAAATCAATGATATTTAATTTTCATGCACAAAAGATACACTAAGCTTTAGTTTCAATGTAAAGCTCGCCGTTTATCTGTTCCACAAAGCCATGAGCACAGAAATCTAGTTGACACTCCAGTGTGGTATCAAGAGAGGTCTGTGGTGTTGGAGGTATTATTATCTTTTAGGTGTTAAACTGAGTCTGACTGATCTCGTTGGTGGAAGTGAAAGATCTCATGGTCACTATTTTATAGGGGGTTATCTCTGGTGTCCTGGTCAATATTGATCCCTCAATCAACCTTTCAATTGTTTATAGCAGGCTGCTGTTTGATAATCGGCTTCCACATTTTCTATGTTACAGCAGTGACTATACCTGCAGATATACAGTACTGAGAGTAAAATGCCTTGTGATGTCCTGAAAGGGATGTGAAAAGTGTGCTCAGGAATCTCTCAGTGCTGCTCTGTGATCCTGCACTGATTGGGAACATGGGAAAAGCCCAGCACGTCTTGTTCCATTCTTCCTTCCCCTTCTCTCCTCCCTTCCCTCCCTCCTGCACGACACTCATAGTCAGAGAGAGATACAGAATGCAAACACACTCTTCAACTTAAGTCCAGGCCAGACAGCAAGAAGAAAGGGAAGAGGACCGGGTCGAGACAACAGAGACTTACAGAGAAGAGAATAAAATGGACGAGTTCACGGCGCTAGCCAGGTGTCAGAGAACATTTCGGGAGTGCAGTGTTATGTGTTTCATTGGAACGGGGCTGCACGAGGACATACCCGATCAAAATTTCTCCATGGACGGCTTCCGGACCGTTCGGGCTGACCGGAAGTGCACTGAGAGCGGTAAGCGTAAAGGAGTTGGGGGCTTACTGTTCTGGTTAACAACAGATGGTGCAATCCGGGTCATATTACGATCAAGGAACGTGTTTGTAGACCGGATATTGAACTTTTTACTGTTGGACTCCGGCCATATTACACCGAGATTCAACACTGGGCGGCACGGGAGGTTGTTCCTGCCTGTGGCCATCGAACTTGCAGCTCCTCCAGTGGAGGGTCAGACACCCTGAGCCAATAGGCTGGTCCTGGACTTTTTTCCATCTGGCATAGTTTGCATTTTGTTGTTTGATTGTTTGTGATTTTTGTATTGCTATATTTATGCTCTATTCTTGGTTGGTGCAGCTGTAACGAAACCTAATTTCCCTCGGGATCAATAAATTATATCTATCTATCTAAGAACTCATTTTATACTCCTCCTACCTTAACTCATTTTATTCTCCCGCATTCCCAACAACTCTCCCGCTCCAGATTCAACCACTCACTAGGGATGATTTACAGTGGCTAATTAACATACTAACCTGTACATTTTTGTGATGTGGGGGGGGGGAACTGGAGCACCCAGAGGAAACCCATGCGGTCACTGTGAAGACATGCAAACTTCATGCAAATAGAACCAGATGTCAGGATCAAACCTGGATCACTGGAGCTATGAGTCTGCTGCGCCATGAGCTGCCTCACCATGCCACCCAGTTAACCTTCAGCTCAGTTGAGATGGTAGATTGCAAAGAGAGTTGTTGCTTCCCTCCCGTTTCACATCTACTTTTCTTTGAGCCTCCTCTAGACTAGCACCCTACCCACCCACCCCTCAAAGCTATCCCAACCTAAGACCAATTGCCTGATAACCAGCTGTAACATTTCCCCTCACTGTTCATTATACCCCAGCTACCCCACTGAACATGTTCATCAGGGAAGAAGCTTTTTCCTTTATCCATGTAGAGGTACATGAAAGAATGAGAAAAACATAAATGAAACAAAAATGGGTTGAAAAATTGAGATGGAATTTAATACATTCAAGCGTGAGTTGTTACACTTTGGGAGGTCTTGATCTGAGATTGTTAGGTTGATCTTAGAGTAGGTTAAAAGGTCGGCACAACATCTTGGCCAAAGGGCCTTTACTATGCTGTTATGTTCTATGCACTTTAAGATCAATCTAACCCTTCTCTCCGACATAATCCTGTATTTTTCTATCATCCATGTGCCTACCTAAGAGTCCTTTAAATATCTCTAATGTATCTGCCTCTAACACCACCCCTGGCAGCATGTTACAAGCACCCACCACTCTGAGTTTTAAAAAAAACACCGACCTCTGACATCCTCCCTATACTTTTCTCCAATCACCTTAAAATTTGCTCCGTCGTATTAGCCATTTTCTGGTGGAATATATGAGTTCAGGTGCATTGCTAGCTGGGCCTTGAACACACACATCTCTCTGTAATTGCCCATATAATTGGAGTCTTTGTTATAAGCTATTTCCATACTTCATGCAAAAAGAGAATACATTAGAATTTAAATGATATGAACCATTTCTCATCATTGCCCTGTGAACTCAATGTGTAATCTTTGAGAGAGGAGCCACTACAATAAAAATCCAAGATGCTTTTATTTAATCTAGGACATTCGATTTCCATTGTGAGCTGTGAATGAATTAGGAGTGCTCCCCTGTGGAATCACAACAGTGAATTTAAACATAGTGGAGCATCCCATTGGACTTCATAAGAGCGTTAGCAAACAGAATTTAATACCACGTCGTGTGAAAATACCAAGCTAATGACTGAAAGCTCCATCAAAGTGAGAGTTTTTAAATGAGGAGAGAGAGGTGAAATGGTTGAGGGAAGAGACTCCTGAGCTTGATGGTCTAAGTGTCAGTGATGGAATGATAGGAAAAGGGGGATGAATCATCAGGAGCATAATTTTTTTATAAATGTAAAAGCAATTATTCACAGGATGTGAATGCCACTGGGATTTATTGTCCAACTCAACTTACCCTCTATCTGAGGAGATGGTTAGGAGTCAACCACATTGGAGTATTAGATAGGTAAGGATGGCAGGTTTCCTTCCCTGAATGACGTCAATGAACCAGGTTTTTTTTAATATATACGACAGTCTGATAGTAATTTTGCTTACTTTTCCTGAGACCGGCTTTAAATTCCGGATGTATTTAATTACTTGAATTTAAATTCCCCCGTGGCCATTGTGGGATTCAAACTCAGAGCGTCCAAAGCTCTGCCTGCTGTATCAGGTAACTTAACCGCTGCACTACTGCTCCGCAACATACTACCAACTTAGCCACCCGACCATACTCGGAGGACATCTGGTACACGAGAACATTCGTAGCTGCACTTGCATAAGTCAGTAGCAACAAAAGCAATTGTGTTCCCCCCCGCCCCCCGACCCCTTAGCTTTCGAATTTACCTGCTCAATAGGCTGCTGGCTTTATATTGAGGTCTGATAGGGAGGTGAGGTGGGATGTGGGATGTGTAAAGTTTGATCCTGCTCTTGTCCAATACTTGGTGCCAAGATGGCAGTTTTACTATGCAGTCATTATGGGGAAAGAGCCGCCTTCTGTGCATTCAACGTGAATCTTAACTTTATACTTTATACTTTATTGTCGCCAAACAATTGGTACTAGAACGTACAATCATCACAGCAATATTTGATTCTGCGCTTCACACTCCCTGGATTACAAATATTAAATATTAAAGATATTAAAAATAGTTAAACTTAGTAAATATTAAAAATTTAAATTATAAATCATAAATAGAAAATAGAAAAATGGGAAGTAAGGTAGTGCAAAAAAAAACAAGAGGCAGGTCCGGATATTTGGAGGGTACGGCCCAGATCTGGGTCAGGATCCATTCAGCAGTCTTATCACAGTTGGAAAGAAGCTGTTCCCAAATCTAGCCATATGAGTCTTCAAGCTCCTGAACTTTCGCCCGGAGGGAAGAGGGACGAAAAGTGTGTTGGCTGGGTGGGTCGTGTCCTTGATTATCCTGGCAGCACTGCTCCGACAGTGTGCGGTGTAAACTGAGTCCACGGACGGAAGATTGGTTTGTGTGATGTGCTGCGCTGTGTTCACGATTTTCTGCAGCTTCTTCCGGTCTTGGACAGAACAACTTCCATACCAGGTTGTGGTGCACCCTAGAAGAATGCTTTCTATGGTGCATCTATAAAAATTAGTGAGGGCTTTAGGGGACAGGCCAAATTTCTTTAGTTTTCTCAGGAAGTAAAGGCGCTGGTGGGCCTTCTTGGCAGTGGACTCTGCTTGGTTGGACCAAGTCAGGTCATTTGTGATATTGACCCTGAGGAACTTAAAGCTCTTGACCTGTTCCACTTGCGCACCACCGATGTAAATTGGGTCATGCGGTCCGCTACTCCCTGTGAAGTCAACAACCAATTCCTTCATCTTGCTGACCTTGAGGGATAGGTTATTGTCTTTGCACCATGCCACCAGGTTCTTAATTTCCTCTATGTACTCAAACCCATCATTACCTGAGATACGGCCTACAATTGTTGTGTCATCAGCAAACTTATCTATTGAGTTTGATGGAAACTTGGCTACACAATCATGCTCCTTTGAGAGGTTGACCACATCTGCATTCTGGCAAGGCCCTTTCTCTGGAATTATGTTGCAGTGTTCACTTCCCCATAAAGAAAGCAAATTGTTTGTTTTTTGGGTCAACTCCATTCAAATTGATTGATGACTTCTGCAATTGGGACACTGCAACAAATTTCAGCTTTTCAAATAGCGAATCACTTTAGCAAGAGATTAATATTGGTCACTGTGCTCAGTGAATCTGTTTTGTGTGAGAATCTGAAGGTATTGATTAGTCTAAACATTTCATGGTAGTACTAAGCTTTTTCAGGTTGGATACAGAGAGTACCACTCCATGTAGTCTGCCGTACCTCACCTCTGTAGTCCTTTGTCCTGGATGCTTTCTGTGCCTTAATGACTCTTTCCTCTCATCTGTCTTCACTAGTCTAAGACTCTGGTATCAGTGAAACAAATAGAATTCAAGTTCACTCTGTTCCCTAAAGATTACGAAAGACACCCTCTGAGATTCCCCATCGTATCCCCGAGTTATAATGGGAGCTTTTAGATGTCATTTGATTTAACTGTGACTAAAAAAACCTCATTTCTGTTTATAGTGCACTTGCTGCCCACTTACAGTGAAAATACAAGCACTAGTATCTTATTGTCTGATGCCTGAGGAACTAGAAAATAAATCTCTCTCTCTCTGCCAAGCAGAGGGTGCATAAATCTATTTGACTAAACATTACCGATCACAATTATGCTCCTCTTTGAGGGAATTGAGACTTGATTCTAGTTCAGTTACATGAAGAACACTTGAGATTACAGTCTCTTCCTCATGGCACAATTGACGCTACAACTGTGGCTCAGTGAGTAATGTTCTTGCCTGTGAAGTCAGAAGGTTGAAGCCCTACTATGGACATGAGCTCAGAACCTTTGGCTGATGCTCTCAGTGTAACAGTGTGGAAGTGCCAAAACATCAGAAACTCCATCTTCTGTGAAACTAAGTAAGACCCCTTCTGATCTCAAGAGACAAGAAATGTTCCTCCACTTTTCCAAAAAAGAGCATGGGGTTTGGCCCTAGTGGCCAAGCCAGTATTAGCCCTCATGCTACTTACTGAAACTGGAGATCTGGTTCTGAGCACGGCGTTGTGTAAACTTGTGGGGTGCTAATTGGCTCTTTTTTCTTGACAATACAGTAGCAATGACACTTCAGAAGGACTCCAAGTGACATGAAGCACTTTGGAATGGTGCAATACGTTCCTTCTTGTTGGAAAATTTCAAACAGGAGCATTCTCTACATTCTCCTGTTCAATATGAACACCCCAAACAACAACAGAACATCACTGAAATAGGTTATCTGGTCACTTACCACACTCGCGCGCACGTACATGCACATGCACTTACACTTACAATTCAGATCCAACAATACTTAAAACATAATGTCTTGCAGGATAAGTTAGCCTGCTTGATCAGCACCCCATCCACCACCCATTTATTCCCTCCACCTCTGGCACACAGTGTCTCCAGTGTGAACCATCTACAAAATCCATTGCAGTCACTTACCCAGGCTGCTCCAACAGCTCCTCCCAAACCTGTGACATGTACTGTCAAGAAGGATAAAGGCAGCAGGTGCAGGGTAGCACCATCCCCTGCAGGTTCCCTCTCAAGTTCTGGGCCTGCGCCTGCATTCAAAGGTTCATCTGTTATCAAAGTATACAACTGTAAAATTCTTCTCTAGATAGCCACAAAAGAAAAGAATGACAGCACGATCATCAACCCCCAAATTCCTCCTCCCCGCACAAAAAAAGAACAAAGACAGAACAGGCACATCGACTCCCCCATCCCCCTCCCCTGCACACTAAAAAACAAGAAAGATCAGGTGAAAAAACACAGAATACAGAAAAACCTAAGACTGAAAAAAAAGTCCACAGTCCAAGTCCACATCCAAAATGCAGAAAACCTGGGCAACATTTTCCCTCTCCATAGCAGAGCGATCTCACCAGTGATAAAAAAGCAGCGACACCTCTCCGTGGCAGATTGATCTCGCCAGCGATTGAAAAGGCAGTCTCCCCTCTCCGGCCTTTATCCCCAGCGATAAAAAGGCAGGCAGCCAGCATTTCATTCTCTCTTGTCACCTTAATTGCCAAATAATGGAAGCTTTAATTGGAAAAATGGAGGTGAACATTGGCTCGCAGCCTTCTCTCCACGAGGTTCCCGCACGCTGCCCCTGCCTCCCAGAATCCCCTTGGAGACTGCAGAGCACTGAAACACCCAAACCATCTCCAAACTACAAATCACAGGCTCCAACAGTTCCAGAATCACATTCAAGATGAAAAACAAACATAAAAGACATAAAAGAAGTGAAATATATGGTTTCACAATTTACCTAGAACAGAGGTCCCCAACCTTTTTTGCACTGCAGACCAGCCAACCGGCGGGGGGGGGATGTTCAAGTAGGGTTAAACTCACCTCAACATGTCTTTTACAGTTAGGGTTGCCAACTTTCTCACCCCCAAATAAGGGACAAAGGTAGCAATCAAATGCAGGACACTTTACCCCAGGAAAGACTACCATGACCATGAAGCCTTGCGCGGGCACCTGTGTGCGCATGTCATGCGCATACGTGCCACTTTCCCCCCACAAATCGGTTTTGCCTTCATCTTCCCGACTATACTGTACATACGTTATTTCTACTTTATATAGGCTGTGTATTTATCATATAATTCCTTTTACTATATGTTAGTGTTATTTATTTTTGGTTTTATGCATTATTTGGTATGATTTGTTAGGTTACTTTTTGGGGTCTGGGAACGCTCAAAAAATTTTCCCATATAAATTAATGGTAATTGCTTCTTCGCTTCACGCCATTTTGGCATGAAAGGTTTCATAGGAATGCTCTATTTTAGCGGGGGAAATGCTGTACAAACCAATTTAGCCAAATATTCGGGATGTCCCGGCAAATATGGGACAGTTGGCAACCCTATGTTCAAGTTCAACAGTGTGTGACAGGGAATGAGGAAAGGTGCAGCTGACTCATATAGTTTCCTCACGGCCCGGTAGCACATGCTCTGCAGCCCGGTACCGGTCCGCAGCCCGGTGGTTGGGGCCCACTGGCCTAGAAGATGTCGACCGAAGGAGTATTTTATGCAGGTGCCATCTTGATCAAAAGTCCCTTGACTTTCACAGGAGTTTAGAAAAGAGAGTGGAGAGCACATTGAAACTTATCAAATATTGTAAGGCTTAAATAGAGTGGATGTGAAGAGGATATTTCTTATAGTGGGAGAGTTTAGGACCAGAGAGTACAGCCTCAGAATAGAGGGACGTCCAGTTAGAATAGAGATGAAGAGGAATTGCTTTAGCCAAGGGTAATGAATCTCTGGAACTCATTACCATAGACAGCTGTGGAGGCCAAGTCATTGAGTATATTTAAAGTGGAGATTGATATCTTCTTGATTAGTCAGGGTGTCAAAGGTTATGGGGAGAAGGCAAAAGAATAGCTTTGAGAGGGATGATGATGGAATGGTAGAGCAGATTTGATGGGCTAAATGGCCCAATTCTGCTCCTATGTCTGATGGTCTTATGGTCAAGTTACACACCATCTTGACTTGGAAATTTATGACCCTTTTTCACAATTGGGAGTCAGGATCTCCCTCAGCAGCAGCATTGCCAGCGTTCAAAAACATGGCTCACTGCCATCTTCACGAGAGCAATTAGGGACGAGAAATAAATGCTGGCCTCGAGAGTAATGCCCAGATCCAGTAAAACTGTAGATTAAAAGGCAAATGTCAAAGCCTTTTCCAAACGGTTCAACCAAGCATCCGTACCAGTGGCTGCTACTTGCCAATAAACAGTGCTGCTGTGGTAAAGTTGAATTTAGATTCTGATCAATCTAAGAATCAGTTTCTTCCGGAAACAGAGGGGTGAGTAGCGTGGAGCAAAGAAAAATTAAGCTAAAAGCCCTGTTGGTGACTTTGTACCCACACAACACACAGTATTAGCATTAACTTGGATTGACACTCTCTGTTCTTTATGACTTGAAATAGCTAGTGTTAAGAAGGAGGTCATTTTAAAAAATAGTGGACAAACTAAGTAAGTATTTTGCGGCAGTGTTCACTGTGGAAGACACCAGTATTATGTCAGAAATTTGAGAGTGTCAGGGCAGAGGTATGTGTAATCACTATTACTAAAGAGAATGGGCTTGAGAAACTGAAAGGTCTGAGGATAGATAAGTCACCTGGAGTCAAAAGACTACACCCCAGGGTTCTGAAAGAGGTGGTGGAGCATTAGTCGAGATCTTTCAAGAATCACGAGATTCTGGAAAGGTCTGGAGGACTGGAAAATTGCAGATGTCACTGCACTGTTTAATAAGGGAGAGAGGCAAAAGATAGGGAATTATAGGCCAGTTAGCCTGACTTCAATGGTTGGTCCATTATTAAGGATGAGGTTTTGGGTACTTGGAGACACATGACAAAATAGGCCAAAGTCAGCATGGTTTCTTTAAGGGGAAATCTTGCCTGACAAATCTGTTAGAATTCTTTGAGGAAACAACAGGCAGGATAGACAAGGGAGAATCAGTGGATGTTGTTTATTTGGATTTTCAGAAGGCCTTTCACAAGGTGCTGCACATAAGGTTGCTAAACAAGATAAGAAACCATGGTATTACAGGAGTGATACGAGTATGGATAGAAGATTGGCTGACTGGCAGGAGGCAAAGAGTGGGAATAACGTGAGCCTTTTCTGGTTAGCTGCTAGTGACTAAAGGTGTTCCGCAAGAGTTGATGTTGTGACCACTTATTTTCACGTTATATGTCAATGATATGGATGATTGCTCCATTGATGGTATAGTGGCCAAATTTGCATATGAGATGAAGATAAGTGGAGGGGCAGGTAGTGTTGAGGAACAAGGGAGTCTGCAGAAGGACTTGTACAGATTAGGAGGATGGGCACAGAAGTGGCAGATGGAATACAGTATTGGGAAGTGTATAGTCATGCACTTTCATGGAAGGAATAAAGGTATAGACTATTTTCTAAAAGGGGAAAAAAATTCAAAACTCAGAGGTGCAAAGGGGCTTGGACATCCTCATGCAGGATTCCTAAAAGTTAACTTGCAGGTTGAGTGAGTGGTAAGGAAGGCAAATGCATTCATTTTGATAGGATGTAATGCTGAGGCTTTATAAAGCATTGGTTAGTCTGCTCTTGGAGTATTGTGAGCGGTTTTGGGCCCCTTATCAAAGCAAAGATGTGTGTCTTTGGAGAGGGTCCAGAGGAAGTTCATGAGAATGAATCTGACAGTGAAAGGGTTAGTGTATGAAGAGCATTTGATGACTCTGGGATTGAAAATGAATCTCAGGTTTGCAGATGGTGACAAATATGTACTTTGATAATAAATTTACTTTGTACTCACTGAAGTTTGGAAGACTGAGGGGGATCTCATTGAAACCTATCAAATATTGAACGGTGAATGTCTCCTATAGTGGGGGGAGTCTAGAACCAGAGGGCAAAGCCTCAGAATAGAGGGATGTCCATTTAGAACAGAGATGAGGAGGAATTTCTTTAGCCAGAGGGTGGAGAATCTGTGGACTTGGTTGCCACAGATGGCTGTGGAGGCCAAGTCATTGGGTATATTTAAAGCTGAGGTGGATTAGTTGGGGCATCAAAGGTTAGAGGGAGAAGGCAAAGAGAATGAGTTTAAGAGGGATAATAAATCAGTCATGATGGAATGGTGAGCGGACTTGATGAGCTGAGTAGCCGAATTCTGCTCCCATGTCTTACAGTCTTATGTTTTCCCACCGCTGACCTGATGCTGATTGCCCAGTGACTGATGACTGCTTATCATTTAAAGTTTACAGATATTAAGGAACTTCAAAAGATCTTTGAACTATATTTACCCCCTGACTTTTAATGGGGATATAGCCAATGTGAGCATCTCTCAAGTGCAATTTTCAGGTTGTGATTTATATCCAGTCTTTAGTGACTCTTTCAATGCTAACCTGGCCATTTTCTCTTCTCCTCAGAGGCCTTTGTGAACAGTCAGGAATGGACCTTAAGCCGCTCAGTTCCAGAGCTCCGGTTGGTAAGTTTGTCCCGTTTTCTTGCTCTTCAGTCACAGGACCTGCAGGCTCTATTTTGGCTGTCATGATGGCAACTGGTTTATGTTCATTTCTGCAATATATCTGTTGTGAAATGGATGATTGAGCATGATCACTTTCTGGCGAAGAGTTTCCAGAATCAGAATCAGGTTTATTATCACTGACATACATTGTGAAATTTGTTGTTTTGCAGCAGCAGACATAAAATTGCTATAAATAAATGGTGCAAAATAATGAGGTAATGTTCATAGGTTCATTATCTATTCAGAAATCTGATGGAAGAGGGTAAGAAGCTGTTCCTAAAATGGTGAGCGTGCATCTTCAGGCTCCTGTCCCTTGTCCCTGTTAGTAGAAATGAGAAGAGGGCCTGTCCTGGATGGTGACGGATGCCGCCATCTTGAAGATTTCCTGGATGATGGGGACTTGGCTGAATCTAAAAGTTTCTGCACTGTTTTCAAATCCTTTGCAGTGGCTTCTCCATACCAGACGGTGATGCAACCAGTCAGAATGCTCTCCACAGCACATCTGTAGAAATTTACTGGAGTACTTGATGACAGACCAAATCTTCTCAAACTTCTAAAGGATTATAGCCACCGGTGTGTGTTCTTCAGAGGAGCAAACTTCAGCTGGTTTACACAGTCCTGTAAGCACCAGAAATTCTTGCCTTCAGCAACATTAATTTGTATTTTATTGCCCTGAAATGAGCAGTAGCTTTGTTTGACTCATCTTCTCTGCAATATCTAGTTCAGTTACTGCAGCCAGTATTACCACATGGATAGAAAGGTGGCCAGATGTATCTCTCAACTGTAGATAAGGAGAGTGCGCATACTAGTTAACCTAAAATGTCAATAAAATGTCACAAAAAGAGAGAGCGGGAACATTATCTCTTGGCCATATCCTGTTTTGCTTTCTGCAGAACTTGTGTATTTCTTCACCAGATGCACCCAGAACTGAGAAATAATTCACTGCTTTCACAGATTCATTGAGTCATACAGCATAGAAATAGGCCTTTTGGCCCACTGTGCCCATATCGACCTTTTCTTGCCCATCCACACCATTCCCATTTGCCCACATTAGCACTATATCCTTTTATTCCTTGGGCTTTGATCCTTGTGTTTTGTGTTGGAAGATGCTACACACCCCTCTTTACACTCTGTTAAAGCGTAGTATTCACCTCAAGGTGCTGGGCAAGCAGAGTCAACTTTGCAATGACTTCAGCTTCTGATGCTAAACCCTCAAGAATCTGACCCAGCCAGTCCTGAACCAAGGTCTGTGCACAGAAAAGGGATTAGGTAGTATTAACAGTTACAACATTACTGTTGTGTGAAAAATGTGTCCACACTGTTTTGAGGTGATCAGAGCATATATCCCATGATGTGAACTTCGTCTCATTATTGGTCAGGCCACTGGATGGTGCACAATAATGACAGGTGCAAAGAAGAAAGCCAGAGGGAGTGAACTTACTTTCCGAACAGTTACCGCTTCAGCTATGACCCTTTTGATGGCCTGAAGCCACGTGTATGGTCCGTACTTGTGATCCCGATCACAACCTACCGTCAGATGGAAATCACTTTGAAAGTTTGTAGTGGGGAAAGAAGGTGAAAAAGGCGGTCTTTGGAGTGAGGTGGGGCAAGTAGTAAAGATAAACAAAAAGTAATGTTATTGCTCCATTTTCTCTCTCAGCTTCTCCGTAAATCTATCTCTGCTGTTTGCCAGGTACATATTCCTCAGAATTTGGGTGAAATTTCGCCTCAATTAAAATTATAGACCAGTGAGTCTCATGTCCATGGTGGCAAACTATTGGAGAGGATTCTTAGAGACAGGATTTATAAGCATTTGGAGAAGCATGGTCTGGTTAGGGACAGTCAGCATGGCTTTGTGAATCTGAAAAATATTTATTATCACTGACATATGTCGTGAAATCTGCTATTTTGTGGCAGCGGTACAATGCAATACATAAAATGCTATGTTAAAGTGAAAAATGAATATATAAATAGTGCGGAAGAGGAATAGCAAGATGTTCATGGACTGTTCAGAAATCTGACGGCGGAGGGGAAGAAGCTGTTCTTAAAATGTTGAGTGTGGGTTTTCAGGCTCTTGTACCTCCTCCCTGATGTTAGTAATGAGAAGAGGGCATGTTCCAGTTGGTGAGGGACCTTAATGATGGATGACGCTTTCTTGAGACACCGCATTTTGAAGATGTCCTCGATGGTGGGGAGGCTTGTGCCTGCAGCCTCTTTGGACCTTGTGCATTGGAGCCTCATGAGCCTGATTCAGTTTTTCAAGGAGATGACAAAACACATTGATGAAGGTAGAGCGGTGGATGTGGTAGTGTAAGGTGTTAGACAAGTTTCCCTTTGGTAGGCTTATCCAGAAAGTCAGGAGGCCTGAGGTCCAGGGAAACTTGGCTGCATGGATTTGGACTTGGCCACAGAAGGCAGAGGATGGTAGTAAATGGACTGTATTCTGCCTGGAGGTCAGTGACCAGTGGTATTTGCAAGGATCTGTTCTTGGACTCTTTTCCTTGGTGATTTTTATAAGTGACTTTGTTGACGAAGTAGAGGGGTGGGTTTGTAAGTTTTCAGATTTCTAGTGGTGTTGTGGACAATGTGGAAAGTTGTTGTGCATTACAACAGGATACAGATGCAGAGCTGGGCTGAGAAGTGGCAGGTGGAGTTCAATCCAGAAAAGTGTGGAGTGATTTACTCTGGAAGATCGAATGTGAAGGTAGAATGCAAAGTTAATGGCTGGCTTCTTAACAGTGTGGAGGAACAGAGCGATCTTCGATCCAAATCAGTAGATTCCTTAAAGTACCATGCAAGTTGATAGGTTAGTGCAGAAAGCATATGTATGTTGCCCTTCATTAGCTGAGGGATTGAGTAAATAACTGCGAGGTAAAGTGCAGCTCTATACAACTCTGGGTAGACCACACTTGGAGTATTGTGTTCAGTTCTGGTGGCCTCGTTATAGGAATGAAGCTGTGGAAGTTTGAGACAGAGTGCAGAGGAGATTTACCAGGATGTTGTTTAGCTTAGAGAGTGTGTCTTACGAAGAAAGGTTGTGTGAGTTAGGGCTTTTCTCTTTGGAGCAAAGGAGGGTGAGAGGCAATTTGATAGAGGTGTACAAGATGATAAGTGCATAGTGAACAGCCAGCACCTTCTTCCCAGGGTGGCAATGGCCAATACCAGAGGATATCCATTTAAGGTTAGTAGAGGAACGTTTAGAGGAGATGTCCGAGGTAGGTTTTTTACACAAAGGGTGGTAGGTGCCTGGAATGCAGTGCCAGGGGGTGATACAATAAGGACATTTAACTCTTAAGTTGAAGGCACATGGATGTAAGAAAAATGGAGTAGGGAAGGGTTAGATTGACCATGGAGTAGGTTTATATCAGTCAGCACAACATCATGTCTATGTTTCATGTTCAATTTTTTTATTGGATTTATTGTTGTTTGCCCAATATTTATGGCCTTTATTTTTGGTCTTTTACAGACAGAAATATCTGTGTGCCCACCCTACTGAAACCAATAAATAATATAACACTTCTACTAGATCACCCCTCAGCCTTCTCTTTCCAAGAGAAGAGAAACCCACCCTGTACTCACATCCTTGGTAGACATAACCCCTCGGCCCTGGGATAATACTTATGAATGGAGCTGCTTCCAACTAGAAGCCCTCTAATGTCTTGGTTTCTTTGCAGGGATTGGTTGGCAGCCTGCACAGTGGCAAATCCGCCCTCGTCCATCGCTATCTGACTGGCACTTATATCCAGGATGAGTCTCCGGAAGGTCAGTGCCCTAATTTTTCTGAGTTCTTTGGCATTCTCGGCCTTTTAGACGCCACTCTCAAAATGAGCTAATAGTGGGTGTGTTGTGACTGTCAGAAAAAAAGCTGTTACCTTGAACTTCTTAAGATTTTGTATTTTTAAATGTGTTTACATTGTTCAATACCATATGGGTCAAAATTTGTGGAAGAAACTACAACATCTACAGAAAGGAGATAAATATTATATTGGCCCAAATCTTTCACTGCTCTTCCTTGGAGCAGGTCCCCAGGCACGTCTCCCACTGGCTGGATCCCAGCTAATCCCATTCTTTAGTGGGAGGGTGAGCAGCCAGAGGTTGTGGCCTTAGTACCAATGACATGGGTCAGAAGAGTGACGCGGTTTGGCAAAGTGAGTACAGGGAGTTAGGTGCTAAGTTAAAGGACAAGGCCCCCAGGGTTGTGATCTGAGGATTGCTACCCGTGCCACATGCTGGTGAGGCCAGAAATGGGAAGATCATACAGTTTAATATATGTTTAAGGAGATGGAGCAGGAGGGAGGGCTTCAGATTTTTGGATCATTGGGCTTTCTTGCAGGGAAGGTAGAACCTGTACAGAAGAGATGGTTTGCACCTGAACTGGAGGGGGGACTAATAGCCTTGAGGGAAGGTTTTCTAGTGCTGCACCAGGGGTTTAAACTAGAGTTGCAGCAGGATGGGAACCAGAGCACCAGAGCAGATAGTGGAATGGTTGCGAGAAGAGATATTAATTACTCCTTAACTCCTTAACACATTAACTGTTTATTCATTGCCATAGATACTGCCTGACCTGGCTGAGTTCCTCAGCATTTTACATGTGGTGCTCAAAATTCCCAGCATCTGCAGAATCTCCTGTGCCTATGCTGCCTAAATAAATGGAATGGTCTATTGCTATTGATGACTTGTAGCTGAGACTACTTAAGGAGTTGGGGGGGGGCTGTGTAAATCATGGTGTCACATCCAGTGCCCCCATGGATTTAGTTGTGCTCACGATATTCCCCAGGGCAAGTACCCAATTGTTAGGGAGGGAAAGAAATGCAGAGCTATTAAAGCGTGCCTCCCAATGTCCGTGCATCGATGAGGAAATTCACCAGCTGAGTCTGTCACCCAGGAACGGTATCTTCACACAATGGAGGTCTCTTTTATGCGAATGTTCACTGGATATAAATCTCCTAAGTGTACTTTGTGGAAGAGTTAGCCTAATGTGGAGCTGGCTGCCTTCCAGTGTGGCACCACCCTTGGGGGCTTTGCCAGGCAGCCTTGGTGGTGCCACTAATTTGGGCATCAACCATAAAGCAAATGTGTGCTCCCCATTGCAAATTTAACATGAAAGTGCACACATGCAGAGTATTAGTAATCTATTAAATTTTAATTACTTCAATATTTCTAACCTGGAGGCCTTGAGGGAATGATACATTCAGAAGAAAGATCCATTATTGTGGTTGAAATATGAGCTCATGCCAATTGAGGCCAATTAACAGCACAATGGCCTCACAAAGAATATTTTGAGACTAATTGATTAAGCATTAAGCTTGATTAGCTGTTGGCCATTATTAACAAGTTGCCACTTCACTTGCCCAAGTGCAACAACCCTGATTCAGACAACATTTCTCTGTGCCTTTAGCAAGATTTAGAAATTTATAGCTCAGTAACAGACCCTTCAGGCCCAATGCCACGCAATCACACCCATGTGCTGTTAGGTTTTAATCCCTTGATTCAAATGGACTCAGCTCTGGTGAGCAAAGTGGCCCTGAATCTCCCTCAGCCACAGAGTGGCAGTAATCTGGGATGTCCTCTGTTCGGTCCTGTTTGAAGACATTTCAGCCTTGACAACCCTCCCCCACTCTGCACCACCCTCATCCCCTCTACCGATGGGCCACTCCACAATGTCTTAATCCCTTCAACCTGTGGTTAGGGAGAGGCTAGAAATGGGCAAGGGCTATGAATTTATTGACTCCACATTACAAATCACTTAGACCATATCATTCGCTGAAATGGAAGAGACCAAATAAACACTTTTCAGGACACAATGAATTCGGTTGCCAGCTCTTTGAGAATGTCCCACAGTCTTGAGAAATGAAAGATTAATCTCTTGGGCCTCCAAGCAGGAAATCATCAGAATGTCAAAAAAGGACTGTTTCCTTTCCAGTTTCTTTGACAAGTTTTCTTTAAAAGCTGGTATAGAGTCTGACTGCCAGGAGGTAGGAAGGGAGGGAAATGAAAGTTTCAGGAGTTGTCAACTTTGATTTGAGCCTGCTGAATATGTTGATAGAAGGGCAGATTTCTATAGAATCTTTTTGGGCCCTTCAGGACATTGCCAAGTGTTTGACAAAACAGAGTACTTTTGAAATGCAGCCCCTATTGCAAAGTAGGAAAGACAGCAGCTTGTTCATGCCCAGCAAGCTCCCACAAACAGTCTGTAACCCGAAATGAGCACCATCGATAATTTTCCTGTTCTTCTTTGAAATATTGTCAGCGAATGCAGCTTTGTATAATGCCTCTTCTCAAGGAGAGCACCATAGGCAGGGCAGTGCTCCCTCCCTCTGACATTAGTACTCCAATAGCATTGTCCCTCTGACAGTGTGGGAGCACCGGCCATAAGCACCAACTCACACCACACTCCCCCCCGCCGAAAATGTGGTACTCCCACAGCACTATCCCTCCAACAGTGCGGTGCTTCCTCAGCACCATCCCTCTGAGGCACTGCCACTTCAACATTGAAACACACCCATAGCACTTAAATGCTTAATTATTTTTAAATAATTTGCTTCTAGAAGTATTTCTGAATGTCATTGATAGCTTTGACAGCTGGAAAGCCATGGCTGGAGATGATCCCCTCTCAACGTTGTCTAGTGGAGGGGGTGGGGTAGAGCTTATGTGGAGATTAGAGTCATAGAGCACTACAGCACAGAAACAGGCCCTTCTAGTCTATGAAAACTATTATTCTTACTTTCAATGACCTGCACCCAGACAGTGGAAAAAGCCTGCTTACATTTACCCTATCTACCCTCCTCATAATTCTGTTAACTTCTATGAAATCTCCCCTCATTCCCCTAAATTCTAAGGAATAAATATTGTGTTATGTAACTATGTATTATTTATCTTATAACTCAGATCCTCAAGTCCTGGCAACATCCTTGGAAATTTTCTCTGCACTCTTTCAACCTTACTAATTTTTCTTGTAGATAGGTGACCAGAACTGCACACAAAACTCCAGATTAGGTAACATCCCAATTCCTGTACTCCATACATTGATGAAGGCCAATGTGCCAAAAGCCTATGACCCTATCTGTCAGTGACACCACTTTCAAGGAATTATGGATCTGTATTCCCAGGCCCCTCTGTTCTACCGCACTTCCTAGTGTCTTATCCTGGTTTGTCTTCTCAGAGTGCAACACATCACACTTAGCTTCATTAATTCCATCTGCCATTCTTCAACCCATTTTTCCAGCTGGTCCAGATCCTGCTGCAATCTTTGATAGTCTTCCTTACTGTCCACAATGCCCACAGTCTTGGTATCATTCACAAATTTGCTGATCCAATTAACCACATTAACCTCTAGATCATTAATATAGATGATAAATGGCAACAGACCCAGCACTGATCCTTGTGACACTCCACTAATCACAGGTCTCTAGTCAGAGAAGCAACCATCTACTACCACTCTCTGGCTTCTCTCATGAATCCAATTTACTACCTCATCTTTAATGCCAAACGACTTGACCTCTTGTCTAACCTCCCATGTCCAAAGCCTTGCTAAAGTCCACGTAGACAACATGGCTTTACTTCATCAACTTTCCTGGTAAATTCCTCAAAAAACTTTATAGATTGGTCAGACACAACCTACCACACACAAAGCCATATGGGGTAGAGTTTGTCAAATGTGCCCTTAATGTGGAGGAGCAGAGGGATCTGGAGGTACATGTCCACAGATCCCTGAAAGTTGCCTCACAGGTGGATAGAGTAGTTAAGAAAGCTTATGGGGTGTTAGCTTTCATAAGTCGAGGGATAGAGTTTAAGAGTCGTGATGTAATGATGCAGCTCTATAAAACTCTGGTAAGGCCACACTTGGAGTACTGTGTCCATTTCTGGTTGCCTCACTATAGGAAAGATGTGGAAGCATTGGAAAGGGTACAGAGGAGATTTACCAGGATGCTGCCTGGTTTAGAGAGTATGCATTATGATCAGAGATTAAGGGAGCTAGGGCTTTACTCTTTGGAGAGGAGGATGATGAGAGCAGACATGATAGAGGTGTACAAGATAATAAGAGGAATAGATAGAGTGGATAGCCAGCACCTCTTCCCCAGGGCACCACTGCTCAATACAAGAGGACATGGCTTTAGGTAAGGGGTGGGAAGTTCAAGGGGGATATTAGAGGAAGCTTTTTCACTCAGAGAGTGGTTGGTGCGTGGAATACACTGCCTGAGTCAGTGGTGGACGCAGATACACGAGTGAAGGTTAAGAGACTACTAGATAGATATATGGAGGAATTTAAGGTGGGGGTTATATGGGAGGCAGGGTTTGAGGGTCAGCACAACATTGGGGGCCAAAGGGCCTGTACTGTGCTGTACTATTCTATGTTCTTATGTTAACTATCCCTAATCAGTACCTGTCTAAACAAATACTTACAGTGGCATGCAAAAGTTTGGGCACCCCGCTCAAATTTTCTGTTACTGTGAAAGCTAAGCGAATAAAAGATGGCCTGATTTCCAAAAGGCATAAAGTTAAAGATGACACATTTCTTACAGCAAGATTACTTTTTTATTTCCATCTTTTACAGTTTCAAAATAACAAAAAAGGAAAAGGGCCCGAAGCAAAAGTTTGGGCACCCTGCATTGTCAGTACTTAGTAACACCCCCTTTGGCAAGTATCACAGCTTGTAAACGCTTTCTGTCGCCAGCTAAGAGTCTTCCAATTCTTGTTTGGGGGATTTTCGCCCATTCTTCCTTGCAAAAGGCTTCTAGTTCTGTGAGATTCTTGGGCCATCTTGCATGCACTGCTCTTTTGAGGTCTATCCACAGATTCTCGATGATGTTTAGGTCGGGGGGCTGTGAGGGCCATGGCAAAACCTTCAGCTTGCACCTCTTGAGGTAGTCCATTGTGGATTTTGAGGTGTGTTTAGGATCATTATCCTGTTGTAGAAGCCATCCTCTTTTCATCTTCAGTTTTTTTACAGACGGCGTGATACTTGCTTCCAGAATTTGCTGGTATTTAATTGAATTTATTCTTCCCTCTACCAGTGAAATGTTCCTCGTGCCACTGGCTGCAACACAAGCCCAAAGCATGATCGATCCACCCCCGTGCTTAACAGTTGGAGAGGTGTTCTTGTTATGAAATTCTGCACCCTTTTTTCTCCAAACATACCTTTGCTCACTGTGGCCAAGAAGTTCTATTTTAACTTTATCAGTCCACAGGACTTGTTTCCAAAATGCATCAGGCTTGTTTAGATGTTCCTTTGCAAACTTCTGACGCTGAATTTTGTGGTGAGGATGCAGGAAAGGTTTTCTTCTGATGACTCTTCCATGAAGGTCATATTTGTGCAGGTGTTGCTGCACAGTAGAACAGTGCACCACCACTCCAGAGTCTGCTAAATCTTCCTGAAGGTCTTTTGCAGTCAAACAGGGGTTTTGATTTGCTTTTCTAGCAATCCTACAAGCAGTTCTCTCCAAAAGTTTTCTTGGTCTTCCAGACCTCAACTTGAATTCCATCGTTCCTGTTAAATGCCTTTTCTTAATTACATTACGAACTGAGGAAACAGCTACTTGAAAACACTTTGCTATCTTCTTATAGCCTTCTCCTGCTTTGTGGGCATCATTTACTTTAATTTTCAGAGTGCTAGGCAGCTGCTTAGAGGAGCCCATGGCTGCTGATTGTTGAGACAAAGTTTGAGGAGTCAGGGTATTTAGAAAGCTTTGAAATTTGGATAACCTGGCCTTTCCTAACGATGACTGTGAACAAGCCATAGCCCTAACAAGCCAATTAAGATCTGAGACCTTGGTAAAAGTTATCTGAGAGCTCAAATCTTCTTGGGTGCCCAAACTTTTGCATAATGCTCCTTTCCTTTCTTTCACTCTAAAATTGTACAAAACAAAAATAATACACTAATCTTGCTTAAAATGTTGAAAAGAATGTTTCATCTTTAACTTTGTGACTTTTGGAGATCAGTTCATCTTCTACTCACTTAACCATTCACAGTAACAGAAATTTTGACCAGGGGTGCCCAAACTTTTGCATGCCACTGTACATATCTGGTCCCTTATAGTGGCTCTCAATACTTTACCCACTACTGAGGTCAGGCTTACCGGCCTATAATTCCTTTGCTTATTCTTAGAGCCTTTCTTAAACAATGGAACCACATTAGCTATCCTCCAATCCTCCAGCACCTCACCCATGGCTAAAAATGTTTTTAAATATCTTTGCTAGGGCCCATAAAATTTCTGCGCTAGCCTCCCACAAAGCCGGAGGGAACACCTTGTCAGATCCTGTGGATTTATCCACCTGAAACTTCATCAAGATAACAAACACTTCCTCCTTGGTAATCCGCATATGGTCCATAACCTCACTGCTGTTTTGCTTTGCTTTGATAGACACTGTGTCCATCTCCTGACTAAATACAGATGCAAAAAATCCATTTAAGATCTCCCTCATCTTCTTCAGCTCCATGCATAGATGACCAACTCTGATCTTAAAGAGAACCAATTTTGCCCTTTGCTATTCTTTTGTTCTTTTTTGTTTCTTTTTTGGCGTGTGCCTGCATGCGTGCGAGTCTGTGCATGTGCGTCTGCGTGTCTGTGATGATATCTTTTTCATGGCTTTTTACAAGGCGCAGAACGAGAGAGAGAGGGAGAGACTGTGTGACACACCTCTCCTCACACAGACATTTTCACAGTATTTTTCCTTTTATTTTACGAGGTGAAGTTGTGATCTCGACACTCAACCCGGCACGGGTGGAAAGTGTACTTGGGAGTGGACCCGACTGGTTTCGAACCTGGGAACCTCCGCTCCCGGGTCCGGCGCCGATGTCGTTGTGCCACCAGCCGGCCCTGTTCTTTTGTTCTTAATATACGTATCTGCAGAAGCCTTTGGGATCCTTCTTCACCTTGTCTGCGAGAGCAACCTAATGCATTCTTTTACCGCCCCCCCCCCGATTTCTTCTTACGTGTTCTATTGTACTTCTCATACTCCTCAGTTACCTAATTTGTTCTTTGCTATCTATACCTGCTGCACACCTCCTTCTCTTAACCAGGCTTGAAAACCAAGGCTCCCTAAACCTTGTCCCACCACTAAGCACATCTTTCCCTCCCCCGCTCTCTCTGCATTCTGCAGGGATCGCTCCCTACACAACTCCCTTGTCCATTCGTCCCCCCCATCCCTCCCCACTGATCTCCCTCCTGGCACTTATCCGTGTAAGCGGAACAAGTGCTACACATGCCCTTACACTTCCTCCCTTACCACCATTCAGAGCCCCAAACAGTCCTTCCAGGTGAGGCATCACTTCACCTGTGAGTCGGCTGGGGTGATATACTGCGCCCGGTGCTCCCGATGTGGCCTTCTATATATTGGCGAGACCCGACGCAGACTGGGAGACCGCTTTGCTGAACACCTACGCTCTGTCCGCCAGAGAAAGCAGGATCTCCCAGTGGCCACACATTTTAATTCCACATGCCATTCCCATTCTGACATGTCTATCCACGGCCTCCTCTACTGTAAAGATGAAGCCACACTCAGGTTGGGGGAACAACACCTTATATTCCGTCTGGGTAGCCTCCAACCTGATGGTATGAACATCGACTTCTCTAACTTCCGCTAATGCCCCACCTCCCCCTCGTACCCCATCCATTATTTATTTTTATACACATTCTTTCTCTCACTCTCCTTTTTCTCCCTCTGTCCCTCTGACTATACCCCTTGCCCATCCTCTGGGTTCCCCCCCCCCTTGTCTTTCTCCCTGGACCTCCTATCCCATGATCCTCTCGTATCCCTTTGCCTATCACCTGTCCAGCTCTTGGCTCCATCCCTCCCCCTCCTGTCTTCTCCTATCATTTTGGATCTCCCCCTCCCCCTCCCACTTTCAAATCTCTTACTAACTCTTCCTTCAGATAGTCCTGAGGCCTGAAACGTCGACTGTACCTCTTCCTAGAGATGCTGCCTGGCCTGCTGCGTTCACCAGCAACTTTGATGTGTGTTGCTTGAATTTCCAGCATCTGCAGATTTCCTGTTGTTTTGCCTAAACCTGCTATTTTGCCTTTATTCTAAGGACACAAGGAAATAGTTATCACTGTGAAAGATAGTGTAAGCAGAAACTTGTATCTTATTAAACAGTACTTGGGAGTGTATTTGAAGAGCCATAACCTGCACGTACACAAAGCTGGTGCTGGAAGGTGGCATTTAGATAACTGGTACAACATGATATGCTCAGCAGCCTCTGGCTGTATTATAAGCTTTCTATCATTCTAAAGCACTTTTAATGTGGCAAAAAATGTCCCAAGACATTTCAGAGAAGCTTTAAACAACCAAAAAACAAAATTGGTGTTTAATTTTGCCATGGGTTTTTCACACTGTCATTCCCAGGGCAGGCTCACATTGTCACAAATGGTCCATAATGGAATGTGGAGAAATTCGCAGCATTTGTTTCTGGTTCCTGCTGCTGCCTAGCTGATTCCCTGCACGGATGTGGAACTGTCTAAATAAACTCTTGACCTAAGATGCCAGCAGCAACCTACACATTTTTTACTTTAGTTAAAGAAGCTTTTTTTCCTCAGTCCCATTTCCAGGGGTTTGCAGTAACCAGATAAATCAAATTGGGTTTACATTACCTGGGATTCTAGAATTTGAATCCTGTGTTTTAGGAAGTTGATTCTGGGCATGTGGTGAACACTAGCTTGTTTATTGACCTGTCTACATAATTGAGAAAGAGTTTGAACAGTTGCAAAATTGCAAATGCATTCATTGTGTTCTCGCTTATGCTGTCACTGCCTAATTATAAGTGTGTCTCTCTGGTACAGTTTGCCACAGAACCAGATGACTCAGACTTCACCCTTGACTTGTATCAAGTTACCAACAGTGCAGTAAATGGTTCCATCTCCCATCAACCCCTCCTCATCTGGTTTTACCTATCGCCTGCCTCACCCCCTCCCTCTCATCTTTTTATACTGGGTAACTCCCTTCCACACGCTCAGTCCTGATGCAGAGCCTTGACCCAAAATATCGATTATCACTTTGCCTCCACAGCTGTTGTCTGACCCACTGAGTTCCTGCAGCAGCTTGTTTTATCCAAAAAGTTACCAACCCCCAGAGTGCTCAGGAATATGCACAAGATCCTACAACATTTCTTGAAGAAGTTTTGGACCCTGGGTCAATACTTATGAATCTCCTACTGTCTTTTAAAAGCAGAAGGTGTAGTCATCACTTTGTGGGACTGTGCTGTGTGCAAATTGGCTGCAGTGCTTCCTGCACTACACCAGCTGCTTTGAAGTGTGCTGAGGTCGATACTGAGTTTATTACCGCATGCACAGGTGTCTTCTAGCCGTATCACAGGCACACAGCATTAAATAAGCCACACTCAGGTTGGAGGAACAACACCTTATATTCCGTCTGGGTAGCCTCCAACCTGATGGCATGAACATTGACTTCTCTAACTTCCGCTAGGCCCCACCTCCCCCTCGTACCCCATCTGTTACTCTTTTTAATGCACACATTCTTTCTCTCACTCTCCTTTTTCTCCCTCTGTCCCTCTGAATATACCTCTTGCCCATCCTCTGGGTCACCCCCCCCCCCGTCTTTCTTCTCGGACCTCCTGTCCCATGATCCTCTCGTATCCCCTTCTGCCTATCACCTGTCCAGCTCTCGGCTCCATCCCTCCCCCTCCTGTCTTCTCCTATCATTTTGCATCTCCCCCTCCCCCTCCAGCTTTCAAATCCCTTACTCACTCTTCCTTCAGTTAGTCCTGACGAAGGGTCTCGGCCTGAAACGTCGACTGCGCCTCTTCCTAGAGATGCTGCCTGGCCTGCTGCGTTCACCAGCAACTTTGATGTATGTTGCTTGAATTTCCAGCATCTGCAGAATTCCTGTTGTTTTTGTTGTTCACAAGAAAGAAGTTAGTTAAACAATTTTTACAAGAAAGAACACAAAAACTGCCAATTTTAGTGCTAAGTAGGCATTATATAAATGCTAAAAAAAATTCTGCTGATGGGACTCAGCAGGTCAGACAGCATCTGTGTGGGGTGATGGACATTCAATGTTTTGGGTCAAGCTCCTTTACCTGGACATGTGAAGGGTCTCAACTGAAAACATTGACTATCCATTTCCTTCTACTGATGCTGCGTGACCTTCTCAGTTCCTCCAACAACTTTTTCCCCCCCAGATTCCAGCATTTGCAGTCTCATATGTCAGCATTATATAAATACACGGTTTTCATTCGAACATGGACCTGATGCAAATATATTAATGCGTTGTGCTCTGGAGGGTGTGAATGAAGGCAGATACCTTGCTGTTCCCTTGGATTTGAAATACACGCTGTCAACGGCTATTTGCTCATTATTCAGAAAGCTAGTAGCCAGTACGAAGGGTTCAAGCAAAGAAGAACCAAAATATGGGTTACTTCCTCATTAAATGAAATTGCCTCAGGCTTTTACCTAAATAGACATCATGATAATTAGAATTGATTCATCAGCAGCAGAAAAGGAACACCACTTTATTCAAAAGAAGATGCAAAAACCTACCAGCTACCAGATGTCAGTCAGTTTACTGCTGTTGTTTGGCAGCTACTGAAAGCAATCATTAGCAGGAAAATGATCACTCGAATAAGTTTAAAGAAAAATCATCAGAGATTTGAAGTTGATGTGCTTATTAAATTTGATACAATTTTTTGATGAGGTAGTAGGCTGCTGATGTGTTATTAGTCTGAAAAGGTGTTCGCTGAAGTGCTACATATTACGTTAGCAAAGTTGAAGCTCTCAGTAACGCCCCCTTTTTTAATAAAACTATAGTAGTTTATTTACAACACATATACACAAGGTACGGACAGTCAATATTTACAAGACAGCAAGTATACTCAAATTAAAATATGGTTACTAGTGTATATAAAACAATCAATACCCCAGGGGCCCCACTGCTCACGGAAGTCCCCAGTGTGCCCGCTGCAGTCATGTGCTCCCTCTCCAAGGACAGCTGGGCAGGAACGTACCCTTGGAAAAGGGGCAAGCAGTCGGCCTGGGTTGCACCCTCCACCTCCTAGACCCATGAATGGGCATCTTGGCCAGGCTCAGGAGCAAGCCCAGCAGGAGATCCTCCTCACGTCCCACCCCCTTCCAAACTGGGTGCCCGTATATGAGGAGTGCGGGACTAAAGTGCAGCGAGAACCTCAGCAGCAGCCCCTTGAGAAACTCAAAAGAGGGGCTGCAACCTCTCATATTCCGTGTAAGCATGGTACACTGACTCCTCCCTCAATAACGCCCCTTCCACAGTGTGACCCTCCCTCAGCATTGCCCTCCCACAGTACTGCCCCTCTCGCAGTGTGGCCATCCCTCAGCACTGCCCTTCCACAGTGTGGCACGTCCTTAGTATTGCCCCTCCACCATTACAGTACTCCCTTATCATCACCCCACAGCAAGGATGGTGCTCCCTCAACACAGCGAGAAATCCCACTGCACCGGAGTGGCAATCTAGATTTCTATGCTGTGGTTTCTGGAGTGGGACTTAACCTACAACCTTCAGATTCAGAGGTGAGAATGCTACCCACTGACAACCAGATCAGGTCGTTGAGCAGGGAGCTGCCTTTATGGACCTACCCCATTAGAGCTCTTGCAACAATATACAGATTTGTGCCTATGGCTTGGCCCCTTTGGAGTGGGAGACTGAGCCAGGATTGTGTGGTGTGCCAGCTGTCCTCTTGGAGGAGGAGCTTGAAGCATACATCAACTAGACTTGTGAAACCCCGCTGGTTTCTTTGGCTGCACAAATCTAGGGAATACACACCCTGCTCCCACCAAACCCGGGACAGCTCCCCCACCCCAAACCCCGGTTTCTGTGGATGCTGTGTAATTTGCTACCCTGTTACAACCCAGTGCCCAGAAGTAACAGACAGAACACTGCATACAATTAAAGGAATTATATTTATGAATCTTAGTAAAGAAAAGAAAAAAAAACGATAAGGGCTCATTATAATTAAACAGTCAAATGTGCACAAGTTGGAGCTCAACTCTTCCAAAAGTCATATTCACCGATCCTCAGTCGACTGCAGCACCTTGCTTCTTCGAATCATGGTTCCCCCACTGGATTGAATCCTACAACTGGTTCTCTCCAGTGTCTTCCCTCTTCATCTGTCGCTGAACAAGGGACCCAGCTCACATTCCAGAGCACCCGTTATCTTTAACCACAACCCAAACATTGCTTCTATAGAAAGACCATTTCATTAGCAGTGAAACCCTTCCCAGGGTGTTATTCTTGCATGTAAAGATCGGCTATGTGGCTGAAGTCATTATGGAGACAAAACACAAGGAAATTGGATGGGTCCTACCAACTCCAGTCTTGCATGTTTAGTTCTGCCTACAGCAGTTCACCAGATCCTGGCCACAGATGATGCTAGGGACTTTCCTAGTTTGTGACACTGTAGTTTCCAATGCTAGTTAGACATATCCCTTCAGACACAGCATGTGATGTCCTGATGCCCCAACCAACCTTTTTTTTTGCTGATTCAATCTTTATATCCATTATAATCACCAGTGTTCATTGGAAATGGACCACCCTTCTTGGGTCAAGTTCAAGTTTATTGTCATCTGATTGTAGATATATACAATCAAACAAAACAATGTTCCTTTGGACCATGGTGCATCCACAAAACATATATCACATTCAGCACATAAAACAAAATATTACCACAAATAAGTTGATAAAATATAATTCAAGATGCATGTGAAGTGCACAGCACAAGTAAACAGTAAACAGCTCACTGTCCTAGTAACAAGACCTCAGAACAGGGGATTTATTAGTCTCACAGCTTGAGGGAAGAAGCTGTTACCCAGTCTGGCAGTTCTAGTCCGGATGCCTCGTTATCTCCTTCCTGACTGTAGTGGGTCTGAGAGATTGTGGGATAGCTGGTAGGGATCCTCAACAATGCTTCATTTCATGTTCCACTGATTTTTCTCTCCAGACTGCTTTCTGTGTCTGGGAGAGTAATCCCTATGTCTTGGAGACCTTCACATTTCTGGAGACCCACATTCAATAGGGGTAGCAAAAAATCTGCTTCTGTGAGGGCTAGGGGCAGTTGCCAAATGAAGGCAGAAAGACTAATTACTTAATGTGGTTTGGAGTAAAATAAACACTCTTATACCCATGTCTGACCACCAATAGTGTTGTGCCAAGGTTTGAAGTAGAGTTCCTTGATAATGTGCAAGATATGTTATTTTTAAATTTTCTTTTATTAATTTCTGGAGGGAGTGAATGAAACATTCCCCAGCTGTAAAGTGAACATTGATTTTTCAGAAAGTCTGCTTCACTTTACAGGATGCGGTTAAGAAGCTCACTTCTGACAGGATGTGGTCCTTACACAGTCCGTTCACTTCAGCTTAGCTCTTTGTTATCTACCTAGCTGTTTTGAAGACTTTATTTTTAGCTTGGCCTTCATGCAGTCTTTTCATCAAATTTCAACAGTTTTAATGTTTTATGTAACTACCGCAAAAGTTTTTTTAAGCAAATAACTAAAACACTCAAGACTCTCTGACTGTGGGACAGAGAGATCAATTTGTAACAGTTACTTTGAGGGGGTCAGAAGAATTGTTGATATTTTTCATTATTTTACCAAATATTTTGTTTTTTCAAGCAATTGAACTAAGCACTGATTAATGCTGCTTGGCCTGCTGCGTTCACCAGCAACTTTGATGTATGTTGCTTGAATTTCCAGCATCTGCAGAATTCCTGTTGTAAGCACTGATTAGTTAGATTCCCACCAATGATGGTTTTAGCATTGTCTTCCCCAAGTTCCATCATGGACAATTATTCTGAAAACATTTCGCTATCTAATATCTTGGGAAGGACAATATCTTGGACCTCAACAACACCTTGCCCCTTGGCACAGAAATGGGGTCAAACTCTGCATTCCTGCTCAGTCTCCTGCTCCTGCTACCAACACCCCCCCCCCCCACCCCACTACCATCACACCTCCAGGCTTCCTGCCTGGCATGAACTCATCCTGGCTGGAGCTCATCCAGTCTTGCATGAACTCGGGCTAAGTATTTAGATGACTTGGGTTACAATCTTTGACAATCCCCCACCACCCCAAGCACTGTGCTCCTTCCAACAATCCCATATTCTGCCTCTCACTGAATTAGGTCATCCGGTCCTGAACTGAGCTTGTTGCTTGATGTTCCTGCCTGAGTCCATCTGTTGCTGTATCATAGGCTACCGGACTGCTATTGAGTAGATACGCGTTCAAAACCCACTGAGGCAGCTGGGGAATTTAAATGTAGCAAATTAAATAAATCTCTTGACTAAAAGGTGTGTGATATTGACTATGAAACCCTTAAATTGTGGTTAAGAAGCCATCTTGTTCTTATCTAGTCTGATCTTCATGCACCTCCAGATTGATGTCAAAATGGCTGACCCTTAAATGACTTCTGAATTGTCTCAGCTTAGAGGCAATTTGCAATAGGCAATAACTGCCTTGTGTTCTACGGGCTGTTCCCAGATATGCATACTGAGACAAACCTTAGCTGTTGCTGGAAGATCATCAACCCCTTGGAAGATGCACTTTGTTCTGCCTGAAGCACATTGGTCTTCCAGCACAAGGATCTATCTGCCAGTGAATGCTGCTGACAGTACTGAATAAATTAAAAAAGCTGCAAATGACATGAATAAAACTGCATTCTAAAATAATAAATAAATAAGTGCTAGCCTCTGAGAAATGGTGGAGACAATGTACCCATAGAAACCCGCATTATGTTGGACAACAGTGTGTCTGGTTGTATCAAGCTATGCATATTCTCTGGAAATGTAAACTTGCAGTCAGAATCATAGTTTTACAGCACAAAAACAGATTCTTCAGCCCAACTCAGCCATGCCAAGCAAGTTGCCTTCCTGAGCTAGTCGCATTTGCCTGTGTCCCTTGATCCTTCTAAAGTTTTCCTATCTGTATAGGTGTCCTAATGTCTTTTAAATATAGTTGTACCCTTCTCTACCACTTACTCTGGTAGCTTTTTTCACATACATACCACCCTCTATGTGAAAACCTTGCACCTCAAATCCTCTTTAAATCTTTCCACCCTGAACTTAAACCTTGGCCCTCTAGCAGGACAAATAGTCTCAAATGAAGGAGGCTGAGGGATGGCCTTCTAGCATCACCGTGTACTGAGGTTCTGCCTGTCCCCAGTGTCGTGAACAAGGGGGGTTGGATCCGGCTTCATTGCCTTAGAAGGTTCTATTCTATCATACTACCTAGCATTCACTTGGCATTCAGGATGAGGTAGTAAATTGGATTAGACATTGGCTTTGTGGGAGAAGCCAGGGAGTGGTAGTAGATGGTTGCCTCTCTGAGTGGAGGCCTGTGACTAGTGGTGTGCTACAGGGAATCAGTGCTGGGTCCTTTGTTGTTTGTCATCTATATCAATGATCTGGATGATAACATAGCTAACTGGATCAGCAAATTTGCGGATGACACCAAGAATGTAGTAGACAGCGAGGAAGGCTATTGTGGCTTGCAGAGGGATCTGCATCCCCTGGAAAAATAGGCTGAAAAATGGCAGATGGAATTCAATGCAGACAAGTGTGAAGTTTTGCACTTCAGTAGGATTAACCAGGTTAGGTCTTAGACAGTGAACTGTAAGGCACGGAGGAGTGTGATAGAACAAAGGGATCTGGGAATACAGGTACATTCATTTATTGAAAGTGGCGTCACAGGTAGATAGGGTCGTAAAGAAAGTTTTTGGCACGTTGGCCATCATAAATCACTGTATTGAGTACAGGGGGTGGGATGTTGAAGTTGTACAAGATGTTGATGAAGCTCAATTAGGAGTATTGTGTGCAGTTTTGGTTTCCTACCTACAGGAAAAATGTAAGTAAGGTCGAAAGAGTGCAGAAAGAATTTGCAAGGATATTGCTGGGTTTGGAGGACCTGGGTTATTTAGAAGATTGAATAAGTTCAGACTGTATTCTTTAGAACATAGAAGATCGATAGGAGACTTGATAGAAGTATACAAAATTAGAGAGGTATACTTTATACTTTATTGTCGCCAAACAATTGATACCAGAACGTACAATCATCACAGCGATATTTGATTCTGCGCTTCTCGCTCCCTGGAGTACAAATCGATAGTAAATATTAAAAATTTAAATTATAAATCATAAATATAAGATAGAAAAATGGAAAGTAAGGTAGTGCAAAAAAACCGAGATGCAGGTCCGGATATTTGGAGGGTACGGCCCAGATCCGGGTTAGGAACGTTCAGCAGTCTTATCACGGTTGGAAAGAAGCTGTTCCCAAATCTGGCCATATGAGTCTTCAAGCTCCTGAGCCTTCTCCTGGAGGGAAGAGAGACAAAAAGTGTGTTGGCTGGGTGGGTTGTGTCCTTGATTATCCCGGCAGCACTGCTCCGACAGCGTGCTGTGTGGAGTGAGTCCAAGGACCGAAGATCCGTTTTCTGTGATGGGCTGCGCCATGTTCATGATCTTCTGCAGCTTCTCCGGTCTTGGACAGGACAACCTCCATACCAGGTTGTGATGCTCCCTAGAAGAATGCTTTCTACGGTGCATCTATAAAAATTAGTGAGGGTTTTAGGGGACAGGCCAAATTTCTTTAGTTTTCTCAGGAAGTAAAGGCACTGGTGGGCCTTCTTGGCAGTGAACTCTGCTTGGCTGGACGAAGTCAGTTCATTTGTGATATTGACCCCGAGGAACTTAAAGCTTTTGACCTGTTCCACTTACGCACCACCGATGTAAATTGGGTCGTGCGGTCCGCTACTCCTTCTGAACTCAACAACCAATTCCTTCATCTTGCTGACGTTGAGGGATAGGTTATTGTCTTTGTACCATGCCACCAGGTTCTTAATTTCCTCTCTGTATTCAAACTCATCATTACCCGAGATACGGCCTATAATTGCTGTGTCATCAGCAAACTTATATATATAGATAGGGTAAATGTAAACAAGCTTTTTCCATTGAGGTTAGGTGGACTGCAACCAGAGGTCATGGGCTAAGGGTGAAAGGTGAGAAGTTTAAGGGGAACATGAGGGGAAACGTCTTCACGCAGAGGGTCGGGAGAGTGTGGAATGAACTGCCAGCACAGTGGTCTATACAAACTTGATTTCAATGTTTAAGAGAAGTTTGGACAGGTACATGGATAGTGGGGATACGGAGGGCCATGGTTCCAGTGCAGATTTTTGGGATTAGGCAGTTTAAATGGTTTTGGCATGGACTAGATGGACTGACGGGCCTGTTTCTGTGCTGTACTTTTCTATGACTGCACCTGCCCCTCCCCCACAGAGAAACATTCATGCATTAGCTGAAGAATGGATTGAACATTTCCCCCAGTGGTCTGAGAGTTTGTGAGGGTTGGCCACTCAGGCAGAGGCCCACAGAACTGTTCTCTCAATTTAAGTGAGAAATTTGAGTTTCTGTTTTCCCAAAAGGAGAGGGTAAGCACACTGTGTAGCCAGCTCCAGGACAATCAAACACTCTTTGGCAGAGTTAGCCCTTGGGGAAGCCCATTGTTGGGAATTAACCAGTTGATGTCATTTACTCATTGCTGGTCCAATGGGAAGGCCTCTCCATTATGCTGTTGGCTGATCTTTGAACCATCCAAATGATAGCACGGAGCAAGTTGGTTTGTTGCACCTGTACTGGGACGCTTGAAACTAACTCTTATTTGTTCTTTTCTGCCAGTTCAAAACCAAGTTCATTGTCACATGCACAAGTACATGTATACACACCCAATGAAAAATTTACTTGCAGCAGCATCACAGGTGCATAGCATCAGATAAGCAGCATTATCTGAAGAACATAAATTATATTCAATTATGCAATGAAAAACACAATTAAAACAGAACAAATGAAGTCCATTGTGGTACAATGTGGTCAAAGTGTTGCTGTACTAGGGTAGTGATTAAGGTTGTGCTGATTGGTTCAGGAACCAAATGGTTGAAGGACAGTAGCTGTTCCTGAACCTGGTGATGTGGGACTTCAGGCTGCTATTCTCCTGTCCAGTGGTTTCCTTGAGAAGATGACATAGGCTGGATGGTGGAGATCTTTGATGAATCTTACCTCCTTGATGCAGTGTCTCCTGTAGGTACTACCAGTGATGGAGAAGGATGTGTCCGTGTTGTATTGGGAAGAGTCTACTACTTTCTGCAGCTTATATTCTGATGTATTCAAATTGCCGTACCAGACTGTAATACATCCAATCAGGATACATCTGTAGAAGTTTGCTATAATGTTCGGTGAAATGCTGAACCTCTTTAACTATCTAAGAAAGTAAATAATCATAGTCATAGTCATACTTTATTGATCCCGAGGGAAATTGGTTTTCGTTACAGTTGCACCATAAATAATAAATAGTAATAAAACCATAAATAGTTAAATAGTAATATATAAATTATGCCAGGAAATAAGTCCAGGACCAGCCTATTGGCTCAGGGTGTCTGACCCTCCAAGGGAGGAGTTGTAAAGTTTGATGGCCACAGGCAGGAATGACTTCCTATGACACTCTGTGCTGCATCTCAGAGGAATGAGTCTCTGGCTGAATGTACTCCTGTGCCCAACCAGTACATTATGTAGTGGATGGGAGACATTGTCCAAGATGGCATGCAACTTAGACAGCATCCTCTTTTCAGACACCACTGTCAGAGAGTCCAGTTCCATCCCCACAACATCTCTGGCCTTACGAATGAGTTTGTTGATTCTGTTGGTGTCTGCTACCCTCAGCCTGCTGCCCCAGCACACAACAGCAAACATGATAGCGCTGGCCACCACAGACTCGTAGAACATCCTCAGCACCGTCTGGCAGATGTTGTTCAGTAGCTAGTCATCAGGAAAAAGTGAACTTGTATTTGCCACCTTTCAAGATCTCAGCTCAACTGATGTTAGAAGTTTAAAAAAAATTGTTTTTAGTTTGCAGATAAGCTGAGCAACAGGGAACAAGTATACAGTTAAACTGACATTACTAGTTTGGTTGAGGGATTAACATTGGCCGCAGGACACTGAGGAGAATTACATAATTCCTTTTGAAATAGTGTTCTGGGATCTCTTAAGTCCATCTAAAGGAACTGGCAGAGCCTTTCCTCAATACCATTCATCTGCCAATGCAGTGCTCCCGCAGTAATGCCATTCCTGCAGTGTGGAGCTTCCTTAGTACTGCACTGGAGCATTATCCTCAAGTTTTCCTCTCAAGTCTGTGGGGTGCAGCACAAACTCAAAAAATATTAACTCATAATCAAGAGAGTGCAGTCCACTGAGCCACAACTGAACCCAACACAGGAGTAATAAGCTTGTCAAGTCAAGGGCTCATTCAACAGCAGTTAAACTGTGACTTGTTTCCATGGCCATTGGATTTCTGTTGCAGTATTTCAGCAGTGGGTTTACACGTCGCAACCAGTGTGAGTGACCCAGGCTTAGCAGCAGAACACGTGAAACAGTCATGAGAAAAAAATAATTGCTGTCTATTTGTCTTGAGCATCTTTAACATCTCTATCCCACTGTGTCTTTACCAGGTGGTCGATACAAGAAAGAAATAAATGTCAATGGTCAGAACCACTTGCTGCTGATTAGGGACGAAGGAGGTCCTCCAGATGCCCAGGTGAGTGTTTAACAAAACTTGGCCTGAAGCAGAGGTGCATTGATTCAGGGGCACATCAGGTGCTGAGGCCAGACTCACAAATGCCAACACCAAACTCACAAAATCCAACACCCTTTACCTTGTTGAGAACAGGAGTGGATGAGAAGATCCAAGAATAACTGGGCTGCGGTGATGGCTACATTGTGCTACAACGTTGGGTGTGTTAGTGACCAGTTACTCTGTTCACCAGCCAACCTCAATGTATTTGGCATTTCCTGGTAACATAACACAAGTGGGAGCGAGGGGGTGCTGTCTGGAATCAAATGCTCAGTCAGTTTATGTACTGTGAGGTTGTCTGAGCGCTTTCACATCAAAGGAAATCCTTTTCTTTATTCTTTTGGATTAAAGCTCAAGTTCTGTTGAAAAGGCGATGCGAGATAAACTTTGTTTAAAAAAAAACAACACAATCCAGCAGCATGGATAAATAGAATCTTGAAATTTGCTTAATGAATTCTGTAACAGAAAGGAAAATGTACCCCTTTCAATTTGACTTTCCATTCTCACTTGTCGGTCCATGGCCTTCTCTTCTGCCACAATGAGGCCAAACTCAGGTTGACGGGGCAACATCACATGTTCTGTCTGGGTAGCCTCTGATAGCAAGAACATTGATTTCTCTAACTTCCGGTGATTACTTCCTCCTTACCTCTTCTGTCTTTTTCCACTCCCAATTCTGGTTCCCCTCTCACCTCACCTCCTTCTGATGTCCCTCCTCATTCCCTTTCTTCCATGGTCTACTCTCCGATCAGATTCCTTCTATAGCCCTTTATCTTTTCCACCCTTCATCTCCCAGCTTTCTACTTCATCCCTCTTCCCTTGCCCACCTACCTTTCCCCTTACCAGGTCTCACCTTTCATCTGCCAGTTTCTACTTCTTCCCCTCCAGTCCACCTTCTGGCTTCTTGCCCCTTTCCTGATGAAGGGTCTTGGCCCAAAAGGTTGACCATTTGTCAACTTGCTGCCTGACCTACTGAGTTCCTCCAGTATTTTGTGTGTGTATCTCAAGATTAACATGATCTGCAGAATCTCTTTTGTCTAGGTAAAATTACTTGCTTCCTCTTACAAGCAAGAGGGAGTAGGGAGGTGACTGGCTGATGGGTCACTGAAGAATAGCCAGTTGCCTCTGTTACAAATTTCTCACTTGGCAGATTCATTAATGACAGAGTCTTAACTTGTATGTAACATCCTGAGTGGTCAAAGAGCCTGCCCACACCCCTGATTGAAGGAAGTAACCAATTGAACATCTGAGCCATAGGGCACTGTCCTGAAGTTTGGAGGAAGCTTGCCTCCTGCATTAAGTTGCCCAGTGGTGAATGCCAAAAGATTAGGTAGGTCCTTGCTGCAGTAGTGGGGGCCAGACCAACCAATTCCTGCTGGCTCTAACACAAAGCACTGGAAGAACTTAGATCAGGCAGCAACTGTGGAGTTGTGTGTTGGAACTTGTGTGTTGTTCCAAATTCCAGTACCTGCAATCTCTTTATCTCCTGCTGGTTCCAGCTCAGAGCCTGGAATGCGGAGGTGCTGAGCCGATAAAGGTCTGCTATGTTTTGCTGGGGCTGGAATAAGCTTTGCAATGTTTCCAGCTGATGTACCAAGCCCAGTTATACTCACCAGGAACTAAATAAGCATTTGACATTTTGCCACTGAGAGAAAACACTTTAAAATCTTTAATTCATCCAGCATTTTGAATAGAGGAAGTATTAAAATTTTAAGTGCTGTTGAATATTTGAACTGTCTGCTTCTAACTGCCCATGGGCATAATAAACTGTTCCAATAATATGCTGATTAATGAGCTCTGCCCTAATCGTATAATGGGTCCATTTCCTACAATCTCTGCACTCTTGTCTGCCACACATTCCTTCAACAAATGAAAACCAGAGTACACCATGATGATTAAAATACCACCATAACAGATTGGCATTAGTTATATTTAGCTGTTTGATTGATAGTGTGAAGTCTTCCTGAGCACAGTTGCCAATATACACTGAGTCTGAGGCTCACTTCACTCATAAACCAGTGACTGAGACCTAGCGAAATTACTTCTATTGCCAGCTTTGCTGCCTTCACTTTTCCTTTATCTTTTTTCCTCCGCTACTGCCTCCTTGATTGTTGGACCTTTTTCTTCACTGCCCTCTGTTTTAGGCTTTGACTCGAACCCTGCGGTAGACATCTTGCTCAGCATTTGTTATTTTACCCAAAGATCAATCTTAGATGCAAAACTGAAATGCCAGGTATTGACCACCTCCTGCAAGCCAGAGTCTACCCTTTAACATTGAGTCACCCACCATCAACAACCTGAGGTGGGGGGGGGTGGGGGAAGAGGGTGGTGTAGGAGGATGGGTATATCATTGACTGGAAGCACAATTGAACCAGCCCTATGCATACTAGGGCTACAGGAGCAGGTCAGAGGCTGAAGATCCTGTAGTGAGTGACCAACCCTGCCGACGCCACCATCTACAAGGCACAGGTCTGGAATGTGATGGAATACTCTCCACTCAGCATAAAACAGAGGAGTAGAATTATGTCATTCAGCCCATCAACTCTATTCTGCCACTCTATCATGGCCAATTTTTTTTCCCTCTCAGCCCCATTCTCCTACCTTCACCCCGTAACTTTTGATGCCCTTACTAATGAAGAATCCACCAATCTCCACTTTTAATATACCCAATAACTTGGCCTCTACAGCCATCTGTAACAATGAATTCCACAGATCCACCCTCTGGCTCAAGAAATTCCTCTTCATCTCTGTTCCAAAAGGGACATCCTTGTGTTTTGAGGCTGTGCCTTCTGACCCTAGACTCCCCCACTACAAGAAGCATCCTCACCACATTCAATCTATCTAGGTCTTTCAATATTTGATAGGTTTCAATAAGATCCTCCTTTATTCTTCTGAACTCCAGTGAGTACAGGCCCAGAGCCATCAAACACTCCTCGTCCATTAACCCTTTCATTCACAGGATTATTCTCAAGCTCCTGTGGACCCTCTCCAATTCCAGGATATCCTGTCTTAGATAAGGGGCCCAAAACTTCTCATAATACACTAAATGCAGTCTGACCAATGCTTTATAAAGCCTCAGCATTACATCCTTGCTTTTGTTGCAGGGTCTCAACCTGAAATGTTGACTTACAACGTTTGTTTCCATAGGTGCAACACTCGCAGTTGAGTTCTTCCAATGTTCTTTCTTTTCTTCCAGTGGTGTTTGCCTTGTGGTTGGGAGCCAGAAACCAGTCTCCTGACAGGAATTGGTACACGTCACAGGAATCGCAGCACAACAATGAGAACATCAACCCATTACACTTGTGCTGGTTCTGTTTGAATAACTGATCTTGTTTGTTCTCCTTTTCTGTAGATACATTTTACATTTAGAAGGTTGTAGGCCAAATGCTGTCAAGTAGGACTAGCCTAAATGAGCATCTTGGTTGGCATGGACCAGTTGGGCTGAAGGGCCTATTTCTGTGCTGTGTGACTCAATTTTCTTCTTTAGTTTCAAGCACCTCTTAGACTGTACAGTATATACACCGATCTGGAAACAGGCCTGCGTATTTACACTGTTCCATTCTCTCCACAGTTTTCCACATGGGTCGATGCTGTTATATTTGTCTTCAGCCTGGAAAATGAGAAGAGCTTCCAGACCATCTATAATTACTACACCAGGCTGGCGAACTACAGGAATGCAGCTGAGATTCCACTGATATTGGTGGGATCGCAGGGTAAGAACAGCAGTGAGCACTGGGTGCTCTGTTTCTGACCACTGAACCCATCAGTCTGACTGGACCAGCAGCAACCATCTCTGTTTCAAATGTTAGGGCATCCAAGAGCTCCCTGGATTTGTTCAGAGTTTTCATGAATAACCAGAGACTATCAAGGCTCCTGGAACTTTGGGCCAAACCTTTTCGATCCAGTACCAGAATCAGATTTATCTTCCACTGACATGTGCTGCTTTGTGGCAGCAGTGCAGTGTAATTCCAGAAAAAAAAACTGTAGGTTACAATAAAAAATAAGTAGTGCAAAACAGGAAGATTGTAGATAAATGGAAGTTGTAGGATCATCACCCACCAGATAGTGCTATTGAGCCATTACCAAAAGTTTTATCTGGTTCGAGTTGGCAGTTCATAGTTAGGGAGAGCCCAGTTCAGTTCCCAGAATAAAACCCACAAATTGCCTGACACTGCTAAGAAAAAGGTGTGCATTTTTTATGGCACCTCTTGCAACCTTGGGATGCATTGATAGCTATAGCAATCTTTCAGCTCTACAGGTTTCTCAAATAAAAGCAAAAAAGTCAGTAAGACAGAGAAGATCAGGGAACCTCTGTGTAAATGGCACAAACAGTATGGTGTGTGTGTGCCTGCATGGTTGATTGACACCATCTCACATGATACCCACATCTACCCCATCAGACACCTCCTGGCCCATTAATTAAGAAGCCTTTGGTTGCCACATTAGTCTCATGCATCATCTCAAAACTCACAGAACCACAAATCACCCTTGATCCAAAGGGATTGCCTTAGTGGAATGCCTCACTCACTCAGCGCAGCCCCGCCCCCCTCCCCTCCCCACTAACGAGGCTCTCTTATTTTTCCTCCAACCAGTTCTGTCCCCTCCACCACTTCCAAAAAGCCTTTGAACTCAGCCTTTGTGATTGGCAGGGTCACAAGGCAAGAAATAAGGCATGAACTCTCTGCTAAAATTGACCTCTGTAGCAAAGCAGCCTTCATAATCCCGCCTCTCCCTTATTCCCTTATAGAGGTTAGGCATTTTATAAACTCAGTCTTTATGCATGTCCCATGGAAAAATCCAGGGACAGGAGCTTGGGGGAAGAGCAGTGGTAGCACAGCTGAAATGGATGTTGTGATTTAAAGTATGTGCTGATTGGTCATAAATTCTTCAAAAAATAAATTAATAGTTCATGAGTGAAGATATTAGAGTCTCACAAGGCTGCAGACTGGAAGCTTATAAAGCTGATCCTTAATCAACGCAGGGAAAGGGGCCCTTCATTTTCTAGTCTGTGCTGACCTTCAACCACTCATTTACACTGATTCCATGTTGTTCTCCCCAGGTCCCCATCAACTTCCCCTGGATTCCACCCCTCACCTGTAAGTCAGTGGCAATTTACAGTAACCAATTAACCCACTGAAACACACGTCTTTGATATGTGGGAGGAAACCAGTGTGTCCAGAGAAAACCCACTTGGTCAAAAGGAGAACACGTAAACTCCACACAGATAGTGTTTGAGGTCAGAATTGAACTCTGGTCGCTGGAGCTGGGAGGTAGCAGCATGATCAGCTGCTCCAGTGTGTTTGTAATCAGCAACATTTATAGTGAGCGTCACTGTAGAGCACTTTGCCTGTCCTGATGTGTTAGTGATGAGAAACCTATATGAATGGCCAGAGTCCACTGTGTGGGGTATAAGCAAAATCAGAGAGGACAGAAGGTCAGTCAGTCCATCCTGACACCATTTGGTTTCTCTAGCCTGTTCTGCATTCAAGGGAAAAAAAAAACTTATATTTCCAGTATATTGTCCCAAAGCACCTGAAAGCTGATGAGGTACTTTGGAAGTGTGTTCACTGTCAATACTGTAGGAAGGGTGGGGGCCAGTTTGTACATCAGAAAATATCCACAAGTGGAAGAGCAGATGTAACCAGGTCATCTGTGTTAGTTGTATTGGTTGATTGAGTGATAAATGTTGGCCCCAGAAAATCAGCAGGAAGTCCCCTGCTATCTTCAGGAAGAGTCTCAAAGCCTTGTATGTAATCTTTCACATTCACCTGTGAGGGTAAACAGTGCTCGACTTTAATGCGACAGAGTTAAACAGCATGGAAACAAGCCGTTCAGCTCTACTTGCCTATGTCAACCATATTGTCCATTTGAGCCAGTCCCATTTCCCTGCATTTGGCCCATAGCCTTTTTAACCTTTTTTATCGAGGTACCTGTCTAAATATCTTCAAACCTTTACCACTTCCTCTGATAGCTCATTCCATATAACTATCACCCTCTGTGTGAAAAAGATCCCTTTTAAATGTTTCCCCTCTTACTTAGACCTGTGCTCTCTCATTTTAGGCTCCCTTATCTTAGGGAAAAAGACCTTGTCTAGACACTTCTGATTTTATACAACCCCATAAGATCACCCCTCAGCATCCTTTGCTCAAAATTCCTAGCCTTTCCAGTTTCTCCTTATAACTCAAGCCCTCCAGAACCATCTGAAAGATGACAGCTCCCTCAGGTTAGCACTGGAGCGTCAGCCTTGCTCAGCTCCCTGGAGTGGGAGTCAAACTGGGAGAGTACAACCTACTGCCCTACGGCTGATACAAATTCAATGAGACCAAGTCTGATCTGTTTCTACGCTTCTTACCCTTACCCAAAACTCACCTTCATCCTATCCCACACCTCATAGGAGTTGGAGTCCTGGTTTCTGAATATCGCTTCCAAAAAGCTGAGCTCCAACTGTAAAATGATCCCCTCTTCTTTTGATTTCCAGCACACAATTCACCCACATCTTCACTTGTGAAATTCAGTTAGATAACCAGCATCTCCGTCTGAATTCAAGGGACTAGAAGACAAATTAATGTAACTGGAGTCATTGTTTAATCTCACAAGAGCTGTATTATTAGATTAGATTCATCTTTATTGTCATTGTGCCAAGTACAGATACAAAGCCAACGAAATGCAGTTAGCATCTGACCAGAAATGCAAAGAATAGTATTATTTACAAAATAACTGTGAATAAAAAGTAAGTGCTACAGCATACAAATATAAAAGTACTGAGACAGTACAATATGGGTGCAATACTGCTTAGCGCTGTGATGTGAGGTTCAGCAGGGTCACAGCCTCAGGGAAGAAGCTCTTCCTGTGCCTGCTGTTGTGGGAGCGGAGGCTCCTGTAGCACCTACCAGATGGGAGGAGAGTAAAAAGTCCATGGTTAGGGTGAGATGCATCCCTGATAATGCTTTTCGCCCTGCCCAGGCAGTGTTTATAGTAGATGTTCTCAATGGTGGGCAATTGGGTGCCGATAATCCGCTGGGCAGTTTTCGCCACATGCTGGAGTGCTTTGCGGACTGATATGGGACAATTGCCATACCACACTGAGATGCAGTTGGTGCAGTTGGTGAGTATGCTCTCAATGGTTCAGTGGTAAAAGTCCATCAGTATCCTGGGACAGAAGTGAGCTTTCTTGATGCTCCACAGGAAATAAAACTTGATTATGGAGTTAGAACCTCCAAGTTATGGAGTTAGAATTATATCTCCTCCAAGGCAATTAGCTTATCCTCGAGTTGAAGGGCAATGATCTTGGTGAAACCACACCTCGAGAATTATGTGCTGTCCTTTCTGAGGAAGGATGTTGATACAGAGGGAGCGCAGCAGAAGTTCACCTGACCGATTCCCAGAACAGTGGCATTTGGTTTATGAAGAGGAATGGAGTGGATTAGATTCATATTTACTGGAATTTTGAAAATAAGAGGGGATCTCAAACAGCAACAAAATACAATCAGCATTAAGCAGGCTAGACGAGGAAGGATATTCATGATGTCGGTGAGTCCAGGACCTTGGGTGACAACCAAAGGATGAGGGGAAAGTTACTTAAGATCAATTTCTTCTAAAGGATAGGTGAACCTGTAAAATTCTCCACCACAGAATGCAGTTGAAGTCAAATTATTCAATATATTCACAAAGGAACCAAATACAGTGCCTATACAAAGTAGTTACCTCCCCCCCCAGAAGTTTTCATGTTTTATTGTTTTACAGCATTACAGTGGATCTAATTTGGCTTTTTTGATATTGATCAACAGAAAAGACACCCATGTCAAAGTGAAAACAAATTTCTACAAGTTGGTCTAAATTTATTACAATTATCAAACACAAATTAATTGATTGCATAATTACTCGCTCCCTTCAAAGTCAGTATTTAGTAGATGCACCTTTGGCAGCAATTACAGCCTTGAGTCTGTGTGCGTAGATCTCGATCAACTTTGCACATCTAGACACTGCAATTTTTCCCCCATTCTTCTTTACAAAACTGCTCAAGCTTGGTCAGGTTGCATGGGGATTGTGAGTGAACAGAACTTTTCAAGTCTAGCCTCAAATTTTCAATTGGATTGAAGTCTGGACTCTGACTTGGCCACTTCAGGATATTATTCTAGTTGTTTTTAAGCCATTCATGTGTAACTTTGGCATTATGCTTGGGGTCATTGTCTTGCTGGAAGACAAATGTTCTCCCAAGTCGCAGTTCTCTTGCAGACTGCTTCAGGTTTTCCTCCAGGAATTACCATAAGACAAAGGAGCAGAAGTCAGCCATTCTGCCCATCGAGTCTGCTCCGCCATTTTATCATGAGCTGATCCATTCTCCCATTTAGTCCCACTCCCCCGCCTTCTCACCATAACCTTTGATGCCCTGGCTACTCAGATACCTATCAATCTCAGCCTTAAATACACCCAATGACTTGGCCTCCACTGCTGCCAGTGGCAACAAATTCCATAGATTCACCACCCTCTGGCTAAAAAAATTTCTTTGCATCTCTGTTCTGAATGGGCACCCTTCAATCCTTAAGTCATGCCCTCTCGTACTAGACTTCCCCACCATGGGAAACAATTTTGCCACATCCACTCTGTCCATGCCTTTCCACATTGGAAATGTTTCTGTGAGGCCCTCCTCATTCTTCTAAACTCCAAGGAATACAGTCCAAGAGCAGACAAACGTTCCTCATATGTTAACCCTCTCATTCCTGTATTTTGCTGCATTCATTTTGCCCTCTACCTTCACAAGCCTTCCAGAGCCTCCTGCAGTGAAGCGTCCCCACAGCATGATGCAGCCACCCTCATGCTTCACGGTAGGGATGGTGTGTTTTTGATGATGTGCGGTGTTTGGCTTCACCAAGCACAGCATTTCGTCTGATGGCCAAAAAGTTCAATTTTGTTTTCATCAGACCATAGAACCTTTTTCCAGCTGACTTCAGAGTCTTCCATATGCCTTCTGGCAAACTCTAACCGAGATTTCATGTGAGCTTCCCCCTCCCCCAATAGTGGCTTTCTCTTTGCCACTCTCCCATAAAGCTGCAATTGGTGAAGTACCCGGGCAATAGTTGTTGTATGCACAGACTTTCCCCATCTCAGCCACTGAAGCTTGTAACTCCTCCAGAGTTGACATTGGTCTCTTGGTGGCCTCCCTCACTAGTCCCCTTCTTGCATGGTCACTCAGTTTCTGAGAACAGCCTACTCCCTGCAGATTTACAGCTGTGCCATATTCTTTCCAATTCTTGATGATTAACTATACTCCAGGGGATATTCAGTGATTTGGAAATTTTCTTCTATCCATCTCCTGACTTGTGCTTTTCAATAACTTTTTCATGGAGTTACTTGGAGTGTTCTTTTGCCTTCATGGTGTAGTTTTTGCCAGGATACTGACTCACCAGCAGATGGACCTTCTTCTTCTTCTTCCTTTTTGTTTTATGGCGGTTGGCAACCAGTTTTCAGTGCATTACCACCACCTGCCAGACTTGTGGTGTTCCAACCAAGTATGTGCTGGGGTTCTCTACTTTAGACAATCTAGTTCAGCCTGCAGTTCTCTATTAGCTTCACTGAGCTGCAATTCCTCCTGAATGCTTAATGCGCCCATTAGATAATGCCGCAAACTGCTATTCTTCCCTAATTTTGTCACGTTTTCATGTAGTTGCATTACCTCAATAACATTGATTGCATCTACATCACTTGTAAGACTAAAATCATCTTGTTAAAGAATAGTAATTATCGCACGTTATACTTTTTAAATTGCTGTTTTTCCAAGTCTATCTGCTTTTTCAGGTTTTCCTTTTCTTGGATCGTAGCCTGCAGTTGTTTACTGAAACCTCGGAGTTCTCCTTCATTTGCTTCCATATTTTCATTTTATAATCTGAATGCAGATAATTCACTTTGTAACAAATTCCTTTTCCTTTTTGTATCCTTGTCATAATTTCCTCCATTTTCCAATCTCTTTCCAATTCACCGTTGTTCTTGTCGGGTACTTCTATTTGTTGTTGGAGTTCTGCACATTTACCCTGGGCTTCAACCATAAAATCTGAGGATTTCCCTCAAGTTCTGAAACATATTTCTTAAATTCTTGACCATTTGCGATAAATATACTGCCATTAAGATTCCATCTCCCCTGCCTGTGAACTGTTGGATCCCCCATTCAGCATTTCTTTGACTTCTTCCCACCTAATCGCTTTAATATCAAGATACTTTTCTGCAGACTTGACTATAATTTTAATTTTTTCAGTCCTTTTGCTTGTTTGTGCTGAACAATTAATTGCATCCACCATAAAAAGTATGAAATCCTTTCTACTCATTAATTGTGTATCCTTATTTTTCATATTACAGCCCTCACAATTCACCAGTTTATTATTCCCTGTATTTGTTTGCTTGACAGCCTTTTTCCAGCCAATTCTTTCACTGCCTCTGCATACCCTCGATAAGCTGCGCTCTGTTCCTCGCCACAATTGCAGCATTTCAGCCTGGCTCCCGCCTCACATTTCCCATATTCATGTTCTCCAGCGCATCTCCCACATCTTTGTTTTCCTCTGCAGACCGCCGCAATGTGCCCGAATTTCTGACATTTATAGCATCTTAAAGGCGGTGGTATATGTATTCTAACCGCATAACACATATACCCTAAGTAAACATTAGTCGGCAATCTCTCGTCATCAAAGTTAATCATTACCAATAAACTATCACACTTTTTCCCGTTTCTTGTAACTTTCAAACGTTCGGCTTCAATAATTTTTGCTCCTTTTATGTCCTGTTTAATCTCATCTATAGTAACTTCTGTTGGTGTCCCCGAAATAGCTCCTCTAGTCCACTTTCTATTGTTGGGTATTGAGCATTGTATTTCTTTGCCGTCTATTTTACATAATCTTATCACTTTGCCTTGCTGAGCACTATCCCGACAAATCACTGATAGTGATCCATTTCATAAAATCTTTGCTCCTTTAATCTCGCCTATTATTTTGTTGAGCATCTTCGTCATACGAATCGGGTTCCAATCACCAAAAGACTAAGTCTTGGCTTAGTTTTATAGTGCTTTAATCTCATCTTCTTTCCATTTTTTTGCTGTCCTGTTTTGATCATCCGCTGACTCCTCAGAGTTTGATATCCCGTACCTCTGCTTTCTTTTCTTACTCTTTCCACTCCATTCCTCTTTCCCGCCAACCTCCATCTCTAGTTCACTTCCACTCTCGCCAAAAACTTCCTTCAACAGCTTGGCTCTTTCCTTGATGTTCTCTCTCTCCACCATTTTCCAGTCAGCCATCTCAACCCACTGCTTCCAACACACACTCAACCACCTCCCTACGCTAGCCAGGCCAGCCCACAGTTGGACCTTCCAGACACAGGACTACAATCCATTACTACAATCAATTGAAACACCTTGACTGCACACAGGTGATCTCCATTTAACTAGTTATGTTACTTCTGAAACCAATTGGCTGCACCAGTGATGATTTGATGTGTCATATTAAAGGGAGGGTGAATATTTACGCAATCAATTATTTTGTGTTTCATATTTCTAATTAATATAGATCACTTTGTAGAGATCTGTTTTCACTTTGACATGAAAGAGTCTTTTTCTGTTGATCAGTGTCAATAAAAACCAAATTAAATCAGCTATGTTTCAATGTTATAAAACAGGAGAACTTCCAAGAGGAATAAATACTTTTTCCAGGCACTGTATAGTTCTTGGGGTTAAAGGAAGCGAAGGACATGGGGAGGAATCAGGAACAGGATACAGAATCTGGAACAGCTCCCGATACAAGAGTTTGGCCCGAAACATTGACAATTCCTTTCCTCCCACAGATGCTGCTCGACCCACTGAGTTATTCCAGCAGGTTGTTTGTTGCTCCACATTCCAGGATCAGCAGTCTCTTGTGGCTGTACTGAATCTTAATGATCAGCTGTGATCATATTCACTGGTGGAGTATACTTCAAGGGCTGACTGGCTACTCCTACTTTTTGTGTAATGGATGACGCCTGGCTCCATATTTTGAGCATCTCCCCAGGGTCCTACAGCCACCACCCTCCCAGCTATTTTCAAAGGAATTCCAAATTAAGCGTGTACCTCCCTATCCAGAAGAGTCTTGCTCTCAGTAAAGACATTAGCAAGCCAAGGAAGATGGCAAACTCTGTGGTGAGGTTGTTGCAAATTTTAAGAGCATGAAATCTGGTGGGGAAGGGAAAGAAAGTCTGAGGGAGGTAAAGAGTTCAACACAGCAGGTGTTGGAAAAGAATGAATTCAGGTTAGGAGATACAAGCATAAAAGGTGGGAGTAGGAAGAGGTATTTTAGTCCTTTGTGTCTGCTCTGACATTCAATAAGATCATGGCAGATCCCCTGCCTTTACTTCATTTCCTGCCAGTTCCCCCCAGTCCTGGACTCTCTGTTACCCCAAAAATCAGTATTTGCCTTGGCTTTGAATATACACAATAACTCTGCCTCCCTTGCTCTCTGGGCACAGTTCCACAGCTTGGACTGAAGACATTCTTCTTCTCAGCACTAAATGGCCAATCCCCCAATACCGAGGCAGACATTCGGGACAGGTAGAACAGCCTTTCAGCACCCAGGCCGAGGAGCTCATTTGTATTTTATACATTTCAGTTTGGTCACCTTGCATTCTGCTACAGAGATGATCAACCCATTCTGATCAAGAAAATCTTAATCTCAAATCTCCAGGCAGAGGTTAAAGGAAGGTTGGGTAAGAAGGCAAATTTAACCAGGGCCTTTGCCTGTATTCAGTTCAATACCGTGAAAGATTTAGAAGTACAAGGTCAGTCTGTGACAGGCATTCAGCATAATGACACATTAGCACCCCTCTGTATTATGTGTGTCGTACTGTTTAAAGCTATAAAGAGGCCTGCTTCCTACAATTTTAATGTTCCAATTATTTCTGGAAATAATCAAATTTGAATTGTTCTCAGGTGCATACTAATTTCAAATTCCTTATTATTGAAATTAACTTCAAGTTTATTAGCATCCAAGGCATTAGTCATGGAGCAGTTCTCAATGTCTGTCATTTGATATCTAAAAGCTTTGCTTCCCTCACTTGCAGATGCAATCAGTGCCACCAATCCACGAGTCATTGATGATGCCCGGGCACGTAAACTCTGCGCTGACTTGAAACGCTGCATGTATTATGAGACCTGCGCAACGTATGGACTCAATGTGGATCGAGTTTTTAATGAAGGTACAGTCGGCCCTCCTTATCCGCGAGTTCCGCATGCGCGAATTCAACCAACTGCGAATCAAGAAAACCCGGAAGTGCTCTTCCAGAATTTGTTGTTCGAACATGTACAGACTTTTTTTTTCTTGTCATTATTCCCTAAACAATGCAGTATAACAACTATTTTACATAGCAATTACATTGTATTAGGTATTATAAGTAATCTAGAGATGATTTAAAGTATATGGGAGGATGTGCGTAGGTTATCGTGGATCGAGATCGAAAAAAAACTGGAAGTTCTCTTACTAAGTAAGTCGGAACAGGTACATCCGGTATTATTTAGTGTCAGTTAGTCAAACGTTTGTCTTAGTATATAGTATATATTTTACCTTTCTATGCATATAAAACACTTAAGAAACGTATGTTTCAGCGCCGGGCTTGGGAACGGAAGTTCCCGAGTTCAATCCAGTGACAAATCACTCCCGAGCGCGCTCTCCATCCGTGCCGGGTTGATGTGGAGGATCAAAAACCCAAAACCCCAAAACCCAATAATTAAACCACTGCGTTGCTTAGTAATAATTGTAGCTTTAATTGGGGCAGGGCTTTTCTCATTTTATCCTTTAAAATTGTAACGACCGTTGACCAACTGTAGCCTAGCACTTTTCCAATGACCGATGGCATTTCACCTCTTTCTGATCGCTTTATTATTTCCACTTTATTTTAAATCGTGATCGTGATTATTTTCGTGAGCAGAAACACTGCGGATTCAGAGCTCCGCCGCCGGGTCCTAATGTCCACCGCACTGAGACTGGTTAAATAAGGTCTGGGGTTCTGCTGGGTCCTAAGATCCACCACATTTAGACAGGTTGAATAAGGGACTTGGGCATCTGCGTTTTTTTGGTATCCGCGAGGGGTCCCGGAACCAATCCCTCGTGGATAAGGAGGGCCGACTGTAATGGCTTTGTGTCTGGCACTCAGTGTTTGCCCTTTGCAGTTTGTCCAAATAATATAGAGAAAGGATAAATGTAAAACTGATCCTTTCATATTCCTTCCAGGACAAAAATGTATTTCGCCAACAAGGAGATATATTGGAATTTAGAATCTTTGTAATGCGAGAAACATAGCAACCAGTTTGCACACAGCAGGATCCCACAAACAACAGTGTAATGCAGACCTAATTGTATATTTTAGTGGTGAGTATAGGTCCCAGGGCACTGGAGAACTCCCCTGACTTTTTACTTGTGACAGGATCTGAATGTACAGACAGAGTCTGGTGCAATGTCTTATTTGGACCTCCACCCTCAGCGGATCATTAGCCTTGATTCCACCATCCAAACCCATCTTAACGCTCCCCTCCCCCGCTCTCCGCTTTCCACAGAGATTCCTCTCACTGTGATTATCTTGTCCATTTGGCCCTCCTCACTAACCTCCCTTCTGGCACATATCCCTGCATGTGACAAAAGGTGCCCATTCATCTTCCCTCACCACCATTCAGAGCCCTAAGCAGTCCTTTTAGGTGAGGCAACACTAGCTGAAGTCTGGAAATCTACTATTTCCGGTACTCCTGATGTGGCCTCCTCTACATCGGTGATATCCAACGTAGATTGAGGTACACTTTGTCGAGCATCTTTGCTCCATTTGTAACAAGCAGGATTTCCCAGTGGCCAACCATTTTAATTCCAAAACCTATTCCCATTCCGACATGTTGGTCCATGGCCTCTTCTACTGCAACGATGAGGCTACTCTTGGGTTGGGGGAGCAACGCCTTATATTCCATCTGGGTAGCCTTCAACTTGATGGCATGCACATTGATTTCTGTATCTTCCCTTCCCTTCCCTTCCCTCTTCTTCCATTGCCCACTCTAGCTCTCTCTTACCCCTTCCATTCTCACCTGACTATCACCTTCCTCTGATACTCCTCCTCCTTCCCTTTCTCCAATGTCCACTCTCCTCTCCTATCAGATTTCTCCTTCTTCAGGCCTTTACTTGTTCCACCTATCACCTCCCAGCTTCTGACTTCATGCCCCCTTCACCCTCCACACCCACCTACCTTCCCCCTCATCTGGCTTCACCTATCACCTTCGAGCTTGTCCTCCTTTCCCTCCCCCATATTTTTATCCTGGCTTTTCCCCCCTTCCTTTCCAGTCCTCTTGAAGTCTCAGCCAGAAACACTGACTGTTTAATCCTTTCCATAAATGCTACCTGACCTGCTGAGTTCCTCCAGCATTTTGTATGTGTTACTCTAGATTTGCAGCATCTGCACAATCTCTTGTGTTTTTGATTTGTGCAAGTCAAGACTCTGGAGGGGCTTTGAATTTGACCAGAGGAATGTTGTCCACTGTGCCACGATTCAAATGGAGGGGCCTCAGTAAGACCGCTACAGGCTCAGTGAACTAAATAGTTTCTGTTCATGTTGCAAGTGATTCTACTAGTGGTAATACTTCACTGTGAATTTATGACATTGTTTGGCTGTGAATGGTGTTACATTCATCCCTGATTGAATTTCAGCCCCATAATGGTCAGTGGGTAATGACCAGGAATAGATGTTTTCTGCAGTCACAGTATTCCTTTTGCTGATCGTATTGGCACTGACCAGTTATAACATCTGGGACCCTTGGCTGTCTGTGGGGCTTGTAATCAGTGCTTTTCCTTCTAAACTACCTACTTTGCACAACGTGTTCCACTGTTGCCTCATTATGCTTTGGAGGCAGGTTGGTTCTATTGGAGTGATGTCTTACCTCACTCTGGTGAAAGCAGAGCAGTATCCGTGACCAGTGACGGCCTCCTATTTAATTCTTACTGAACATAGTCTCTGCTCACAAAGGATGTAAAGGGGTATCCCACACCAGGGCAAAAGGTTCACTCTGTAAGTGTACAAAATGAGACGGGATGCTTTGTAAAACCCGAACTTCACTAAGATGATTGAGAGCAGTTGAGTATTACACTAAGTGTTGTTTGAACTGGCCGTCCTCTTGCACCTTCCCAAATGACGGGGGTGAAAGGAAAGAAAGGATTGGTATTCCTATAGCAGAAGCAGAAATGCTGGAAGAACTTGCTTGACTGGATGAGGGTTCCAGGATCTCTGGATTAGTTTCACATTCCAGCAACTGCAGCTTTATTTATTTAGCACTTTGCTGGCATGAGTTTCATATCCTTGGGAATTCTGAGAGCGCTTCACAGCCAACATGCCACTTTTCAATAATCCTGATGTCCCCTAACTTACATGGAGCCCTGTCACCCTGTGCTGCTGTACTGCCAGCTTGGCAGCACCTCGGTTTTAAAATTCTCATCCCTTCTCATCCTATCTTGTTCTGTCCACTTCCTAGATCGGAAAGTTAGCTGACACCTCTGATCCCCTCTGTTTCCCATCTCATGATTCCTCTCACTCGGCCACTGGCAATTGAGGCGGCCTTCCTCACACCTCACAGCCTCTCCACCTCCATTAAAACCCTCCTCAGAACCCCTACCTTTGATGTCTTAATGGTTCTTGGTCTCATATTTTTTACAGGCTCTCTTGTGGTACCCTGGAACAGTGCAGGCTCCATATAAATGGAAGTTGTAGGTTTCATTGAACTATAATCATTGTTGTAAAGTAGAGCTAGCTAAGATGTAGAAATTTCTATTTGTCAGGGAGGGTGAATTCACTGTTGAGCCAGATTGCTGTGATGCACGATGGGACCATCTGTAACGTGGGCTCCCAAATGAACGCATGCAGCTTTGGCTTCTGCTTCTGGTTCCTCGAACTGAGGAACTCTGTTAGCAGACTCCGGTCTTCAATGGTCTGCAGAGTGCAGACTGTTGCTGACAGTAATTAGCTGAACGCTGGTTAGTTCTGTGGCCATGACAGGAAATCGGAAGCCTGAGAGAAAGCAGGGAAACCAAACAGCTTAGAAGAGGAAGAAACCCTCCTCTGCAGAAGCCCTCCACCAGCCAAGTGTGTGCACACACTGATCCAGAACTGTCAGCAGATTTGGACATTAAGCCAGATCAGGCTTGATTACTGCTAAACTCCTTCAAGTCTGTTTAAGAGTCGAGAGGTAATGTTACAGCTATATAGGACCCTGGTCAGACCTCACTTGGAGTACTGTGCTCAGTTCTGGTCGCCTCACTACAGGAAGGATCTGGAAACCATAGAAAGGGTGCAGAGGAGATTTACAAAGATGTTGCCTGGATTGGGGAAGCAAGCCTTATGAGAATAGGTTGAGTGAACTGGGCCTTTTCTCCTTGGAGCGGCGGAGAATGAGAAGTGGCCTGATAGAGGTGTATAAGATGATGAGAGGAATTGATCGTGTGGACAGTCAGAGGCTTTTCCCCAGGGCTGGAATGGCTAGCACGAGAGGGCACAGTTTTAAGGTGCTTGGAAGGAGGTACAGAGGAGATGTCAGGGGTAAGTTTTTTTACGCAGAGAGTGGTGAGTACGTGGAATGGGCTCCCGGCAACAGTAGTGGAGGCAGATATGATAGGGTCTTTTAAGAGACTCCTGGATAGGTACATGGAGCGTAGAAAAATAGAGAGCTATGGGTAATTTCTAAAGTAAGTACATGTTCAGCATAGCATTGTGGGCCGAAGGGCCTGTATTGTGCTGTAGGTTTTCTATGTTTCTAAGTGTCTGCTCAACTTGAGGTGGCAGTTCCTCATCGTTGTCATCTCCTCCTCCCTATTATGTGGAACTTGTTTGATAATCCTGGAAAGAGATGACACCAATTTTTATCATTGCTGACACTTCATGGAGGGTGTCCATTATGCATCTCACAGGCCACAACTCAGTTAGTCTTTAACCAGGCTCTTGTCAGAGGAAGCTTTGCACCAGGAATTGTGCTGAATTGTATAAAGTCCTTTCCTTCCCATTTCATTTTTATCTTTTCTTCAACACTCTCAACCCATTTAAATGGTATCGGGAAATTTGGAGGCATGTGTTAACAGTTTGTCTCTGATTGAGGAGTAACTTTAGGGATTGATGTTTGTTACAATATTGGCAAGAAGAATTGGAGAGAGCCCACAGAAGAATAATGGACGTGGCTTCTGGGCAGAGTGGGGCTATGTTCCCCTGGATTTTCTCTTGCCAATACTGGATGTGGTATGATTGATGTACACTGTAAAACATTATGATAGCTGTTATGCTGCCGTGTCACCCAGATTAGCTAAGCCTATTCATCCATTGCAACCAAGGAAGACCCCAGTTGTGACAACTACTCATCCCACTGGACCCAGACTTGAAGTCAAGAGGGTGTAACTGCCCCAGAACAACGGGTTTTCCACTTTAAAAACTCTCACTCACAGGTTTCCTGTCATCATCAGATATGACAAACAGCCAATACTATGTTGGTAGTGTTCTAATTTGTTCTGTATTTCATTTGAATACATAATTTGTTACTCAGTTAAACAGTAGTTTGATTTTTTTTATACCTTATATTCTATTTCCATGAAACTGGCTTTTTGGGGCAGTTGCTTAATTGGACCAAAGTGGACCGGTCCCTATGAGTCCCAATTAACTGGAATTCACTGCACATGAACACACTTACCTAGTTTTAAACTGCGCCATGCAAGTGCATGAAGTAATTTGGGTGAAATGTTATTGACTCTTGCTGCTGTCCAATTACAGCCTCTGGCTCCTTTTGAGACTTCACAGGTGAGAGTGGGGCTGCCGGTGATAATGATTACTGCTCTATGCCTTACTACCTGGTTACAGATGATCTCTTGACCTTGATCTCTCAGTCTACCTCATCGTGGCTCCTGTATTCACCTGCCTGCAGTGCACTTCCTCTGGAACTGTAACTGATAGAGGTATACAAGATGATAAAAGGCATTGATAGAGTGAACAACCAGCCTTTATCCTAGGGTAGACATAATTTTCAGATGATTGGAGGAAAGTATAGGGAGGGTGTTAGAGGTAAATTTTTTACACAGAGAGTGATCAGTGCATAGAATGTTCTACTTGGGACAGATACATTAGAGACTTTTAAGGAAGTTTTAGATAGGCACATGGATGAACGAAAATGGATGGTTATGTAGGAGGGAAGAGTTAGACTGATTTCCGAGTAGGTTAAGAGGTCAGCACAACGTTGTTTGTCAAAAGGGTATGTGCTGTGTTGTATTGTTCTATGTAATACTATATTCCTCATACTTCCCCATTTGTATTGTTTTGATGTACAATACTTACAATGTGATATGTACTTAAGTAATGATATGTCTGGATGACATGCAGACGAAAGCTTATCATTTGTATCTCTGCAACACATATCAAAGTTGCTGGTGAACGCAGCAGGCCAGGCAGCATCTCTAGGAAGAGGTACAGTCGATGTTTCGGGCCGAGACCCTTCGTCAGGACTAACTGAAGAAAGAGTTAGTAAGAGATTTGAAAGTGGGAGGGGGAGGGGGAGATCCAAAATGATAGGAGAAGACAGGAGGGGGAGGGGGAGGGGGAGATCCAAAATGATAGGAGAAGACAGGAGGGGGAGGGATGGAGCCAAGAGCTGGACAGGTGATTGGCAAAAGGGATATGAGAGGATCATGGGACAGGAGGCCCAGGGAGAATGACAAGTGGGGGGGGGGCACCCAGAGGATGGGCAAGGGGTATAGTCAGAGGGACAGAGGGAGAAAAAGGAGAGTGAGAGAAAGAATGTGTGTATAAAAATAAATAACGCATGGGGTACGAGGGGGAGGTGGGGTATTAGCGGAAGTTAGAGAAGTCAATGTTCATGCCATCAGGTTGGAGGCTACCCAGACAGAATATAAGGTGTTGTTCCTCCAACCTGAGTGTGGCTTCACCTTTACAGTAGAGGAGGCCGTGGATAGACATGTCAGAGTGGGAATTCCCGTCTGGGTAGCCTCCAACCTGATGGCATGAACATTGACTTCTCTAACTTCCGCTAATACCCCACCTTCCCCTTGTACCCCATCCGTTGTTTATTTATATACACACATTCTTTCTCTCTCTCTCTCTCTCCTTTTTCTCCCTCTGTCCCTCTGACTATACCCCTTGCCCATCCTCTGGGTTCCCCCGCCCTTGTCTTTCTCCCTGGGCCTCCTGTCCCATAATCCTCTCATATCCCTTTTGCCAATCACCTGCCCAGCTCTTGGCTCCATCCCTCCCTCTCCTGTCTTCTCCTATCATTTTATATCTCCCCCTCCCCCTCCCCCTTTCAAATCTCTTACTAGCTCTTCCTTCAGTTAGTCCTGACGAAAGGTCTCGGCCTGAAACGTCGACTGTACCTCTTCCTAGAGATGCTGCCTGGCCTGCTGCGTTTACCAGCAACTTTGTGTGTGGCTTGAATTTCCAGCATCTGCAGAATTCCTGCTGTTGTCATTGTATCTCTGTACATTTGACTACATTAAACCAATTACCTCTCATCATCAACTTTATGAGAGCAACAGTCTGTTGGAGCAACTCAGTGGGCTGTGCAGCGTCTGTGAGGGGAAAGGAATTGTTGGTATTTGGATCAAAAACCTGCCTCAATGCTAAAATGTTGACAGTTCCTCCTTCTCCCCGACCCCCCCCCCACCTCCGTCCCCTCCACAGATTCTGCTCAACCTGCTAAGTTCCTCCAGCAGACGAGGTGTTGCTTCAAGTTCCAGCAACTCCAGAGTCTTGCTATGGGAGCCCTCACTATTGTTTCTCTTTCAGTTGCCCAGAAGGTCTCAGCAGTTAAGAAGCAGCAGCACCTTTTTGTCACATCATGCAAGTCTCTGCCGAGCTCTCCAAGCCATTTTTCTGGCTCCGTCCCAGTCTCTGCCACTCACAGCAGCCAGGTGAGAATGAGAGTGTGAGGAAGTGAGAGTGAGGTGGGGTATGTTAGCAATCCACCACTGGTATTGTGCTCCAAATGTTTTGCAAATCGGCTGTAACCCAGTTATTGATTCACTTGCTGGTCTCTACTGGGGAGTCCCAAGAAACTGTCCACGATGTTGAGTATGGAGAGAAATAAAGAGTCGATATTTCGAGTGGAGACCCTTCATGAGGACTGATGAAGTGTCTCTGCCTGAAAACATCGACTATTTATTTTCCTCCATAGATATTGACTGAGTTCCTTCAGCATATTGTGTGTGTTGCTCAAGATTTCCAGAATCTACAGAATCTCTTGTGTCCACTAGGTTGTATGTGAAAGGGCCTGGAGGTCTTTACATCAAAGACATACAGACATAGGATGCAGGAGCAAGCCATTCAGCTCTTCAAACCTTACCTAACATCCAGAAAAGTTATTGTGACCTCATTGTTACCTCATCTTTGTATTGCCACCTGCCCCGGTGACCTTTCAATCCCCTCTTGATTTTGCTTCCACTGCACCACGAGGAAGAGTGTTTTCCTTACAGGGAAACTTTCATCTAATCTCTATCTTAAAAGAACAACCCTTTATTTTTAAACTGTGACTCCTAGTTTTGGCTTCTTCCATGAGAAAGCTTCCTCTCTACAATTTCCTGTCGGAGCTTCTACATGTTCCAGTTAAGTATATTGATCTTATAGAGATGTATGAAATCATGAGGAGCATGGATAGAATGAATGCATGCAGTCTTTTCCCCGGGGTATAGGAGCCAAAAACTAGAGGCCGTAGGGTTAAGGTGAGAATATAAAGACTTAACAGGGACCTGAGTAGGCAACTTCTTCAGACAAGTTGCCAGAGGAAGTGGTTGAGGCAGGACCAATAATGACATTTAAAAGACATTTGGACAGATACATGGATAGGAAAGATTTAGAGGGATACGAGTCAAAAGTGCACACCTTAGTCAGCATGGATGAGTTGGGCCAAAAGACCTGTTTCCCTACTGTGTGACTCGATGAATCACAAGTCCTTTCTCACTCTTCTAAACTCTAGTGTATGTAAGCCCAACCATCTGACCTTTCCTTAAATGACGACTCACTCATTCCAGTAACCTTTTCTGAATTTCATCCAATGCCTTAAGATCATTCCTTAAATAAGCCCCATTAGGTCTCTTGCAGGATACCAGAATGGGAATAACTGGTAATTCAGTGTGCTGGGCTGGGGAATACGAGAATAAAACAGAAAAACGGACTGAGGTTGAAGATCAGTCATGATGTTAGTTAGTGGTGGCGTAGGCTGGAAGGCCAAGTAATCTCCTGCTCCTAATTCTTCTTATATAATGTGCAATGCTATCCCTTTCAGATTCAATCTGAAACCATCTTTTGGATAAGATGTGATACTAAGACCACTGCCTGCCCTCTACAGTTGTGTGAAAATCTCCCGTGGCATTATCTTGAAGAGGTGCAGAGAATTCTCCCTGGTTCCTTTACTAATATTCATCCCTCAACCAGCAATTCCAAAGAAAAACAGTCCGAGCTTGCTGTGCAGAAATTGGCTGCTGCATCTCCTCCAAAAAAGTGTTCTGGATAAATGTTTCCTGAGTTGCTAAGTACTTTGAGGTGTCCAGAACAGAGATAAAAAGTTGATGATTAATTTGTCATATATACATCGAAATGTACACTGAAATGTATAGTTTGCATGAACAACTGAAGAAGACCAAGCATGTGCTGGGGGCAGCCCACCAGTGTTGCCATGTTTCTGTTGCCAACATGGCACGCCCACAACTTACTAACCATGAGCTGTACGTCTTTGGAATGCGGGAGAAAACCAGGTCAGGAAATCCTTGTCTATCTTTGAATTCCAGGTCCTGGAAGTTGTGCAGGCTCAGCAAAATTAGAACCATGGACTAGATTCAGTATCTCCGATATCACCTGTGGTTGTGTATCCATTACCTTTGTGAAAATTAACAATTTACACTTTGGAGTCAGGCGTGTAATTAAGGTGTCACACACCTCTCAGCAAACCAAACGGTGATTATGTTTGATATACTCCTGGGCTGAAAATCAAGCCTGTTCTGTTTGCCATTAAGGATTAATAATGGGCTATGTAGCTCTTGGCTGCTCTGGATCAATAGGATGCAGGATATGTTCTTCAATCAGTTAATCAGTGCAAGCCCTGGCAGATCAGTCCGTGTCAGTGCCTTGGGACTGAATTGAATCAATGTTTGCACGATGTGTTTTGGGCAGTAGTGTGTCAAGCTGCTGTCATTACTTGAGAGCCTCCAAATGAGATGACTGATCAGATTCAAGTTCAGAGTTATTTATTTATTTATCACATACATCAAAACATACAGTGAAATGAGTCATTTGCATTAACAACCAACATAATGTAAGGATGTGCTGCGTGTTGCCGCACATTCTGCTGCCAACATAGCATGCCCACAGAATTCAGCAGAGTATCACTAGCAATAACAAAACTCAACAACACACACACATACCACCTCCCACCCCAGGGCCCCAGGCAGCCTCTGGGTCTCCAGCCTCCAGTGGACTCACAGGCATCAAGCCTTCAACTTTCTAGTGGACTCACAAACCCAGGGCTTTGGCCATCGATCCTTGACTTCTGGACTTGTTGAGTTTGGTCTTCAGCTGTCAGGCTTTGATCTTCACTATCAACGCTAGGATTCACCAATGACGGGACCCCATACTCCAGGCCTCGAACTTCAGCCTCAATGACTCACTGATCCAGGGGGTTACTGGCCCTTGTGTCTCCTGCCCACACGGACCTCCGAACCTAGGACACATGGACCAAGGGAATTCAATGAGCTGGTGGGGGGTGGGGGTGTGGTCACCAGCCCTTTTCCATGCTGGACTTTGTCCATGATGCTTGCTGACCCGATATCTGTCCATGTGCATTACTGGCCTTTAACCGTGGAGCACTCCAACCTGGACTCTGGCCTGACCTCTAACTCTCACACATCCCTATCCCTAAGCCCTAACTCCTCGCTCTGTCTCCGAAACCATCCCTATGAACCTAAAAAACAACTCAGTCTGAACAGCGACCTCGATGAACATTGCAGCTTGGTGCCTTCTTGACCAGAAGCAATCGGCACTGCTGGAGTTTCCGCTTTCCCAGTGTGGACTGTGCATCCTCACTCAGATTATCCTCAATTACCCACTGGTTGGCAGATTCTGGCCGTGGGTATATCCAATGGCACGCTGGAGTACTGTTGGATTTTGCCATACTGAGCACTGGTTTAGAGGAAGACTTGGGTTTCTGTTGTACCTGTCAGGGATCTCAAAATACTGCACAGCCAATAGCACATTCTTCAAAGTTGCAAGTAAAACTTTATTATCAGAGTAGATACATGTCACCACATACAACCCTGAGATTCTTTTTCTGCAGGCAACTGTAAACAGCATCAATAGATAGCAAACTGTACAAATGCAATAAATAAGGAGAGCATGAAATAACAAGATAAAGAGTCCTTAAAGTGTGACCATCAGTTGTGGGAACACCAGAAATAGAATGAGTGTAGTTATCCCCTTTTGTTCAAGAGCCTGATGGTTGAGGAGTAGTATCTGTTCTTGAACCTGGTGGTGCAAGTCCTGAGGTACTTGTTCCCTCTACCTGATGGCAGCAGCGAGAAGAGAACATGGCCTGAGTGCTGAGGACCTTTGATAACAACTACAACTCTTGAAGCTGTAGCTGTTATGAAGTGGGAACTACAACACAGCAAGATCCCACATTCAGCAATGTGCTGGCTTGTTGTGATGATGTTGCTTTTATTTATTTATTTTATTCAGCGATAACAGCACAATGACAGGCCTTTCAGAGCCATGTGACCATGTACCTGACGTAAATTGGGGACTACTTTGTCGACCACCTCAGCTCCATCTGCTAAAAGTGGAATTTCCCAGTGGCCAACTATTTTAATTCCTACCCTCGTTCCCATTCTGGCATAGCAGATAATGGCCTCCTCTTTTGCCACAATGGTGGAGGAGCAACTCCTCATATTCTGTCTAGGTATTCTCCAGCCTGATGGCATGAACATCGATTTCTCCTTCTGGATTTTATTTTCCAATTCCCTACCCTCTACTTCGATTTCCCTATTCTGGCCTCTTACCTCTTCTCCTCACCTGTCTATCACCTCCCCCACCCCAGTGCCCCTCCTTCTTCCCTTTCTCCCAAGGTTCACTCTCGTCTCTTATTAGATTCTTCTTTCTCCAGCCCACCTTTCCCACCCACCTGGCTTCAGCTATCACCCTCTAGCTATCCTCCTTCCCCTCACCCCAACTTTTTACTCTGGCATCTTCCCCATTCCTTTCCAGTCCTGAAGAAGGGTCTCCGCCTGAAACATGGACTGCATATTCATTTCCGTAGATGCTGCCTGACCTGCTGAGTTCCTCCAGCATTCTATGTGCGTCACTCTGGATTTCCAGCATCTGCAAAATCTCTTGTGTGCACGTGACCAATGAAACTACTAACCCAGATGTCTTTGCAAAGTGGGAGGAAACCAGAGCACCCGGAGGAAACCTACACAGTCACAGAGTGAACAAACTATAACTCCTTATAGACAGCGGTGGCAATTGAACCCAGGTTGCTGGCACTGTAATGGCGTTATGCGAACTGCTATGCCAGCCGCTTGTTTGAGGGGTAAATATCTGCCCCAGGACACTGTGAGAAACTTCCCTCCTCCAAATCAGTGATGCTGTAATATATCTTAAATCCATTTACAAAGGGTCTTGGTTTAACACCTCAGGCAAACGATGGTACCTCTGACCGTACAGCATTCCCTCAGTACTGCACTGAGAGTGTCAGTGGTATCAAGTCACTAGCTCATCTCTTGAGGTGCTATAATCCAACCACATGTCTGCAATGCTGGCAATCCAAACAACACACACACAAAATGCTGGAGGAACTCAGCATTGAGGTGTTGTGCAGCGTTACCATCATCTTAGTGGGAAGAATTGTTTCCCTCAGACAGAAGTCCACCTGTTAATAATCCAGGCTGACTGGACATTCAGAGAGTATGGGCAGGTCTTGCCACAGAGGGTTAACTCATTCTTAACTTCCAATACCAAGTGGGTCATCCCACAGATATCCTGACCTTGAAGAGCTCCCCATGGGTGGCTGCAACCAGTTGATTGTTAATTGTTGTGGTTAGTATATATAGTAGCACAGTGGCTAAGTCGCTAGACTTGCTCCCAGAGAAATGCACTCTTAAATCCATCAACACGAGTTCATATCTCACCATTGCAGCTAGGAAATTTAAATCTGAATCATTAAAACAGTTTCAGATATTAAAAATTAGTGTCATTATTTGTGTTTGTAAAACACTGGATTGATGTCCAAGTTCACCTGGTTCAGCAAGGCCTGTAAACACCAGAATCTCAGCAGTATGTTAGCTGTCAATTGCTCTCTGAATTGGCCCAGCAAGCCACTGTTCAGGAGTAGCCAAGGGTGTGCAATAAATGCCTACCGCACATCCTGTGGGCAAATAATATTTTCAAAAAGTTGATGAGAAGTCGTGGAGAATCCAGCAAGTGAATGAATTGTTCTTCCTCTGTGTCCCATCCCACTGGTATCAGTGATCCCCACATACAGAATTGTGGATTCTCCTCTTCGATCTCTGGTCACACCTGGTAGCAGCTGGCTTTGCCGATCTTCGGAGTTTCCTTGTGTGCTCTGTGATGGTGGGTGGGCAGCCTGAGTAGTGTCAGCCCCCTTGATGCCACTCTCCATGTATGAGGTTTAACTATATCTGGAGACAAAGGGGACTTCAGATGCGGTAATGTGGAGCCAACAAATCACTGGAGGAACTCAGCGGTCAGGCAGCATATGTGGAGAGAGAGGGGTGGTCAATATTTTGGATTGAGAACTTGCTCAGTTCCTCCAGCACAAATCAAATGGGTATACATGGCTACAAGCCCCTGGCTTTTCACAATATATTAACATGGAACAATGCAGCATAGTACAGGTCCTCTGGCCCACAATGTTGTGCTGACCTTTTAACCTACTCCAAGAGCAATCTAACCCTTCGCTTCCTCATAGCCCTCCATTTTTCTTGCATCCATGTGCCTATCTAAGAGTCTCTTAAATGTCCCTAACATAATTGCCTCTACCAGGGCTTTCCACTCACTTTTAAAGATTAACTTTACTTGTCACATGAATATCAAAACATACCATGAAGTGCATTAAAGACTAACAGTTTGTGGAAATGCTGGGGGAAGCCCGCAAGTATCTCAATGCTTTTGGCATGCCCACAACTTACTGATCCTAACCTGTACGTCTTGTATGGGAGGGAACCCATGTAGCCACGGGGGAGAACATACAAACTCTTTACAGGGAGTGGTGGGAATTGAACCGGGACCGTTGGCACTGTAAAGCAATTGTGCTCACCACTTTGCTACCGCAGCACTATTGTAAATCTCCTCTGCACCCTCTGCAAAGCTTCCACATCCTTCCCACAATGAGACAACTAGAACTGAACACAATACTCCAAGAGCGGTCTAGCCAGAGTTTTATTGAGCTGCAACATTACCTCATGGCAATCCCCTGACTAAAAAAGACCAACACATCATTCTCCTTCTTAACCACCATAAATGAAGGGCATGGGACAAAGATGATGATTTCTTTATTAGTTTTCTGTGGGCTCAATGAGAAAACCCATGGGTAGGTACAAAGAGGGAGTGCTCAGCACCTGTAGTCATGGTGCATACAATGTCATGCTATGATCCATTGGTATGTGTGTTTAACTATCTTCAGTTCCAGTGTTTCTTGGAGAAAGAGTGCTTAATTTTTCTGATTGTAAAGTTGATTCTGTCTTCATCTTTTCCTCTGTTTCCTGCCACACTATCTTTCACAGGCAAGCAATGGTGGTAACATGGGTGAGTATTCCTCATCCCTTCCTTCCACTCCAAACGTCAGTCACCGGGAACTGGCAGCCGACATCTCTCAAGTCTCCGGGACCCCTGGTTCTGTCCGCAAGCACTCGAAGCGACGCCCCAGCCTTTTCACAGTAAGTACTTACCCAGTAAGAGGTTATCAGGAAGCAGATCAGATCACAAGCAGTTTCCACAGATCCGCTCCAACACTTGTCGAGCATGCTGTCTCGATGTGTAACTTGGTTCAGGTGCCACCTTGGGATTTGACACCACGCACCGTTGTAATTGTGAGCAATGATTGGGACTGCTTCTGACGGTACTGGTACTGGAATTGCTTTATTCTTGTCACATATGCCAAGATACAGTAAAAAACCTATCTTGCACGGTGTCCATACAGATCAGATCATTACACATTGCACTGAACCAGAAACTATAGCAATGCAGAATAAAGCTGCCAAAAAAATGCAGTGCAGGTAAACAATGAAGTGCAAGATCATAATGTGGTAGATCGTGAGGCCGAGTCCACCTTATCGGCTGTTTAAGAGTCTTTTAAGAGTGGAATAGAAGCTGTCTTTGAACCTTTTGGGACATGCTTTCAGGCTCTTGTATCTTCTGCCCGATGGGAGACGGGGAGAAGAGCCAATGTCCTGGGTAGGTGGGGTCTTTGATAGTGCTGGCTGCTTAACTGAGGCAGTGAGAAATGTAGTCAAAGTCCACAGAGGAGAGTGTAGTTCTGTGATGTGTCCACAACTCTCTGCAGTTTGGTGCGGTCGTGGGCAGAGCAATTGCCGTACCAAGCCATTATATAGCGAGACGGTGACAATCTGGGGTTTGAGGGCTCAGTGGTTATAAGGTGGTGGAGAAGGCACATGGGATGCCTGCCTTCATCAGTCATCGCATAGAGTACAAGAGCTTTGACAACTTTACAAATCAGAGGTGGTGTAGCGTGTACATTCCTGTTAGGATGTTATTGCACTGGAGAGAGTGCAGAGGAAATTGCCGGCATATTCCCTGAGTTGGAGCATTAGAGTTATAAGGAGAGATTGGGTAGGCTGGGTTTGTTTTCCCTGGAGTGGAAGAGGCTGAGGGATGACCTGATAGAGCTGTAACTAATACAAATCTTTTTCCTTGGTGGGGGTGTCTAAAACAAGAGAGTGCAGGTTTAAGATTCAAGATTTAAAATTGTTTAATGTCACTTCCAGTACACAAGTGTAAAGAACAAAATAATTGTTAGTCCAGATCCAATGTAGCACAAAAAACATAATAGGATAAAGCACACAATAATAACAAAATACAGTAAATATAAATACATAAGATAGTTTATGTGTGGGCATGTGGTCAAGTGGTTAAGGCATTGGACTAGCGACCTGAAGGTCATGAGTTCAAGCCCCAGCCGAGGCAACATGTGTTGTGTCCTTTGAGCAAGGCACTTAATCACACATTGCTCTGTGACGACACTGGTGCCAAGCTGTATGGGTCCTAATGTCCTTCCCTTGGACAACATTGGTGTCGTGGAGAGGGGAGACTTGCAGCATGGGCAACTGCTGGTCTTCCATACAACCTTGCCCAGGCCTGCGCCCTGGAGAGTGAAGACTTTCCAGGCACAGATCCATGGTCTCGCAAGACTAACGGATGCCTTAATAAGATAGTTTATAACCATAGATTGATTGTATGTCCATAAAGTGATGCTAGGCACAGGAGTGTCTCTACACAAGGTGACTTGATAGGAAATGATAAAGAAATGGTGGTTGGGAGTGTGGAGGGGTGGGTTAGTGGGTGGACATGTTGATCGGCCTTACTACTTTGGGAAAAATAATTGTTTTTGAGTCTGGTGATCCTGGCGAGGATACTACACAGCCTCCTTGATGGGAGTGGGACAAACAGTCCATGAGCAGGGTGGGTGGGATCCTTCATGATATCATTGGCCCTTTCCTGGCACCTTTCTGTATATACTGTATGTCCTTGATGGTGGGTAGGCTGATACCGGTGATGTGTTGGGCAGTTTTGACTACCCATTGTAGAGTCTTCCTGTCTGACGCAGAGCAGTGTCTGTACCGAGCAGTGACACAGTGTGTTAGGATTATCTCTACTGCGTACCTGTAGAGTAACATGAGTATACAGCAGATGTACATAATCCTGCTCTCTTCAACCTCCTCAGAAAGTAGAGGTGTTGGTGAGCTTTCCTCATTGTGCAGTATGTGTTCTGGGACCATGAGTGTTGTTTAAGATGTGCACTCCGAGGAGTTTGAAACTGCTCCCAGTTTCCACGGCTGTGCCGCCAATGTAAAGAGGGGTGTGAGTGGTGCAAGTTCCCCTGGAGATGATAACCATCTCCTTTGTCTTATTGACATTGAGGAAGGGGTTATTTATATGGCACTGGGTCTCGAGTTCTTCCGCCTGCTTTTTGTAGGCCATCTCATTGTTGTTGATGAGCCCCACCACTGTTGTGTTATTGGCATGACAGATGCTATGGCATCACCATTAAGGTGAGAGATTTAGAGGGGATATGAGGGAGGAATTTTTTCTCTGGGAGGTGGCAGGAATCTGTCTGAGAGGGTGCTGAAGGCAGAGACTCTCTCAACATTTAAGATGCATCTCAACAAGTCAACAAGAATTGTCATGACACAGAAAGCTATGGATGTAATGTGGGTGTTACGAGAATACACATAAAATTAAGATGTTTGCTGGCCTGGGTTAGCATCAGTGGCATCAGCAGTTGGTCTGCCACCTGCCCTCAGGGGAAGGAGAGATAAGGAACAATGGAGCAGCGTCTGGAGATGTGTAATGAAGGGACGTGGGAGAGAGAGCTGTCTGGAGCGGCTCCCCCCCCTTTGAACCCTGAACTGTTTGAAGTGGTGGACAGGCGATACCCCAGCAGGGGGATAAAAAGGGACAGGTTCGCTAAGGCGACACACACGCCACCCGAGGTAACGAGACCCTGGAAGCGGTGCGCCTCTCACGAGTGGGTGAGAAGTGCCAGACAACGACAAGGGTGGAAAGGTACGATCAGCAGGAACCCGGTGTGTGTCCGCCCTTGCCTGGGTGCCGGGTTCACTGCAGAGGATCGACCGCATCTGGAGGAGGGGTCACAGTCGGTGACCTCAGGTGACATCACCAAGGACCCGCCCAAAAGCTGTTTGTGAGCCATCTCGCTGGTCTGTGAGCCATCTTGCTGGTCTGTGAGTGAAGCAGTGTTCTGAATGATCAGTTGTTCCTATTCTGTCTCTCTCTTCCCCCACGTTGTCCACCGCCATGGCAACGATTACTGCGAACTGAACTACTAACTGGACTGAACTTTGAGTCATTTTGAAATTGGTCATTTACCCCTAGACAACGATAGAGCTTGATTGATGCTGTTATCTTAATTCTGTGCACATGTGTGTTTATCATCACTGAACTGTTGCATTTATTATCCTTTCGATTAATGTGTTGCTTGTTTCTTTAATAAAACTTTCTTAGTTCTAGTACTCCAGACTCCAACTGAGTGATCCATTTCTGCTGGTTTGGCAACCCAGTTACGGGGTACGTAACATAAGTAAATGGGATTAATGTACATGATACAACATGGTGGGTAAAAGGGCCTGTTTCTATACTGTACAACTACGTAACTCAGTACTGCTCAGCTCCATCTGAGGATTGAACCTTAAGTGCGACAGTGGTTTGGATTCCGATTCTGATGACAGCTCTCCAGGTCATTTTTGACTTTAAGCCAGAAATACTCTGGCTCCCCCTACGTGAAAATAAATTCTTCTCGTCTATTATCAAAGCAAGGAAGAAGGCTTTATTTATTTGCTTCCTAGATTCTTATACAGGACATCATACTGTCAGTAAGGATGGTGCACCTGTTTTTAGTTGCTTTGTGTAATGCGAGCAGTTTGCTCTCCATAGGAGGTTTAAAGCTTTTAACTGTATTACGATGCCAAAATATCAAAGTACATCAGCTAATCCTCTTCAGTCCTGACAAGTGCTTTAACCACCAAGCCAGGAAATGTTATCCTTTGGCTCAGATGGTGTGTGAATCAGAACTTCCACAACCCGTGGATTGTTACAGGCAATTCTTACATCTTTGTACTGCCATCCACGTCATAATTTCTGTGAGAAGGAAACATTTCACCAAGAGGAATATTTATAATTCTAGAATGTACTGCTCTCTCTCCACTGCCTTTCTCTCTCTCTGTCTCCCCCTGTTGTCATCTACCTGCTCTTCCCCTTCACCCCTCTGTCTCCTTGCCCCTGCCTCCCTTTCCCTCTTTACATATTTCTCTCCCCAGTCTCTCTCTGTCTCGCTCTCTCAGTCTGTTTGCCTCTTTCTCTGCTTACCTCTCATTTAATCTCTGCCTCACCTATCTCCCTCTCTCCCTTCTTTCTCACCCTCTTCCCCTTCCCTCTCCCCTCCCCTTTCCCCCTATAGGGCCAAGGGTCAAAAATGGGCAGATGAAACTAGCTAGCTGGACAACACAACTGGCACGGACAAGCTGCACCAAAGGGCCTATTTCTGTGCAGTTTCACCCTGTGACACTATTGTTAGCAAACTTGGAATGATGACATTTGGTGCCCTGAGCTAATTTGTTGCTGGATGATGAGGGGCAAGAGTGAAGCACTGATCCCTGCAGTATCCCACAGCACTGATAACCAAGCCCCATCCACGTTGCCCTCAATTCCAGCCTTGCCCTCAGTACATACAGCCTCGCCAGCTCGCTGTTAGGATGACAGAAAGCATCAACAACGCCCAGTCTTTACATCACCTTTAGTATATTGAAATGTCTCTCATTGCTTCATAAATCAGTGTTAGGGGGAGAAAGGGCCACTGGGACAGAAATAAATGGAGATTTGAGAATTATTTTTCAAAAGAGGAGGAGCAGCAGCTTTGGGAGGATGTCCCAGAAGGCAGAATCAGGTTGAGTGAAATCTCCACCACCAAAGCAGGGCAAAGGTTTGTTGATGTAGATCCTCCTAGAGGGGATATGTTGAGAGAAGAGGTGGGCTGAGGCTGTAGGAAGGCAGCATTGGTCAATCCTAAGGTGGTGATAGAGGAATGAGACCTGCTGCAGGACAGGAAGCATGTGGTGGTGTGATCAATACTAGGGGAGGGCAGGAAGGGTGTCTGGGAAGCAGCTGTGGTCATGCAGTGTTATAACTGCGATACCCCTTTGTATGTAGTTGGCTGACGGGAGGTAGCATAGTAACAGCAGGAGTGGTTAAATTGTGGCAGTGACAATTGAAATTCAGTTAATCAAGTGATTAAATAGTTAGATTCAGTTAATCAAATAAACAGACCCCTAAGATGGACTTGTGATCTCCCAGTCTACTTCATCATGGTCCTTGCATGTTACTGTTTACTTGGACTGCACTTTCTCTGTAGCTGTTACACTTCATTCTGCACTCTTTTATACGACTTCAATGTACTGCTGTAATGAAGTGATCTGTACCAGTGGCATGCTAAACATGGTTTTCACTGTACTTTGGCACATGTGACAATAATAAACCAATTTTACCAATTTTCATCTGGAATTTGGGGACAAAATAAAATGTAGCATCAGTAATGGTGAGCGGGAAACCATTGAATTGTCAGAGAAACTCTCTTGGATCGCTGATGTCCTTCAGGGAAGGAAATTTGCCAGCCTTACCGTGTCTGGCCTGTGCATGACTTCTGTCTCAAGAGTGTGATGGACTCTTAACTGACCTCTGAAACAGTCAGCTGCACAAAAATATTATCCTCATTGCAAGGCTGGGAGCAGCTTAAGGTTAGGTACGTCTGGCCCTCTTTCAGTGCTATTCTAATGATTGAGACGGGATTCACCCACTCAGGACTGTTTCGTTCTGTTACTGTGGGACTCCTAGGATACAGCTTTTGTTAAGAGCTGCCCCTGTAGCATTGCCTACAATACTGTGTTCTCGCTCCCTCCACAGGCTCGGCGGGGAAGCGATACGGAAAGGAGGAGTCTGGACAGTAAGGCAGATAACATCGGAAGTGGCCGTGCCATCCCAATTAAGCAGGTGGGTTTCAGCCAGCTCTGTGCAGGGTGCACTGATCCATACCAAATGAGTCTCCTTAGAGCTGCGCCACAACTTAGCTACAGGCACTTTCACACAAAGGCGACCGCTGGGGCTGACTTGGTAAGTGCACAGCCCAGGGACAACTGAAGCATCTGGTGGTCATGGAACTGGACATTAAACTGACCGCGACCTCCTTCAGGCTGAGTCCTACCTACAGAAAGACCAGAAGGCAGGCAGCAGGAGTTGGAAGTTGAATGTCAAGCTGCTGACCTCAGAGATTATCGAGGAGCTAAAGAAGGACTTAGCCAGGTCAGAGAATGATGAAGTCCCTCCTTGACTCCCAAAGCACTAGTAGGAAGCAATTAAGGAAATCATCAAGCGATCCTTCATATGAAAAGGTATTCAGAAACCAAGACAGGGTCAGCAGGACTTGTGTCAACTTCTGACATGCTTGCAGAATCTTCTCCTGTTGCAGTCAAGGGTGTGGATGTTAGGGAGGAACTCTGAGAAGTGGAGAGCCAGCAGGCCTCAGTCTTTGTCTCAGAACCCTCCAAGATCATCTTCCGACTCAGAATCCATTCCATGAAGTGGGATGAGATGTACTTACATTACCTCCTCCAAAAGGTAGAGGGGAGCTCTCTGATCCATAGCTTTAAGGAAGAGGTCCGGTAGCACCCTTGCAAATGGCCACACTGAGGAGCTGCAAATGCTTCTATGCCATACTCCTTAGTTACTCCCACTGACTTGCATTGATTTGGCAAACAGGGGATTGAAATCAAAATTCATGTCCTTATTTACAAATCCTTCCATGGCTTCACCCCACCTAGCCCACTTAGCCTTTCCCGGCCAAGTATCCCAAATCTTGTCTTCCCCTGTTCCAGCTCTGGATTCTAATTCTCTAGATGTTCCCACACTCTGAGACTCCCACCTTGCATTGTTATCTCTGCACCACCTTCCAAAAAATGTCAAACCACCTGCCCAATCTCTTCTTTAAGAAGTAACAATTTTTAGTCACCGAAAACACTGCTGCATTGTTCTGACATGCACCGAGACTTTTCATCCATCTCTCCTGTCCTCACCAAACAACCCAGACTCCTAGTTAAACAACACTTCAATCTTAAGACTCTTGTTTTCAATCCTGTCTCCTGTTTCTGCATCCTCTCCCACTCCTACAAATCACCCCACCCCCAATCTCTGCACCTCCAATTCCAGCATCTTGTTCAACCATGATTTTAAGCACTCTGCTATTGATGACTGTGCCTTCAGCTGTCTGTGTCTCAAGCTCTGGAATCCCTTCCCAAAACCTTTCTGCCTCTCTCCCCACCTTTGTGATGCTCCTATGAAACTTCCCATCGACCAAACTCTGGTCACCTGTTCTAATATCTCCTTTCACGGCCTGGTCTCAAATTTTGTTTGATGCTGCTGCTACGAGTGTCTCAGGACCTTTTGCTGTGTAGCTGTCAGTTCCAGTTCTGTCATAATTCACCTTTAGGCTTATAGAGCACTACAGCACAGAAACAGGTCCATACCAAACTATTATTCTGCTTAGTCCCATCTACCTGCACCTGAACCGAGCACTCCGTACCCCTCCCATCCATGTACTTATCCAAATTTCTCTTAAATATTGAAATCAAACAGTTATCCACCACTTCCTCTGGCAGCTGATTCCACATTTGCACCACCCTCTGAGTGAAGGTTCACCCTTAATATTTCACCTTCCACCCTTAACCTATGACCTCTAGTTCTAGTCTCACCCTAGCACCATGGGAAAAGCCTGCTTGCATTTATCCTATCTACATCCCTCATAATTTTGGATACCTCTACAAAATCTCCCCGCATTCCAGGGAATAAAATCCTAACCTATTCAACCTTTCCCTATAGCTCAGGTCCTTAAGTCCTGGCAACGTCCTTGTAATTTTTTGTGTGCTCTTTCAATCTTACTGATATCTTTTCTGTAAGTAGGTAAACAGAACTGCACACGATACTCCAAATTCGACCTTACCTTTGTGAAAGATTGTTTCTTTACATTATAAACACCAATTGTGTTTTTATAAAACATATCTGAAAATGACTTCAGGCATATTACTATTTCTACCTGCTGGTTCTTAATTATTTTGGTCAGTTTCCCGTTTTGTGTTCCCATATCAGATAGGTGTCACTTAAATGTTCCTTAGGCCATGGGAAGGGAGTAAGGGTGGGGTGGGTGGAGAAGGGACGAGGGGAGGCCAAGTCAGTCAGATGACGTCTTGCATCTGGGTTCGATCGGCTGTTTCTTTGTGGCAACTATTCACATGTCTCTCTCCTGAGTGCACAGATTGTTCTTATTAGCACTTGTTGATGTGGGAATGTCTTTGGTACCATAGTATATATAGGAGTTTAATTCCAAAACAGTCCAATTGGCTCAACTAATCTGTCTCAGTGTTTTGCCGCCCACCCCATACAAGGAAATAGTACTGATCATATTTACCCAATCAGCTCCTATATGTCTTTAGACTTGTTTCCATCATGCACCGGTCCAGTCTTTCTGCTGTAACTGTGAACTGTGAAAATTAATTCCATGGCTTTTCCAATAGCTCCGGTCTTCTGTTTGAAGTTTCTTGCATTTACTGCTGTATCCACGGGCCTTTGCAGTGGATCCCAGGACTACTACTGGTCCATCTTTGCAACAATTGAAAAAAACACTGTCATTGCACCCTTTGTCCTGACCTACCAGCCCACGAGCCTCTGTATCCAGCACATCATTCTCCAAAACTTCTGCCATCTACAACAGGATCCTACCACTAAACGCATCTTCCCCCCCGCCCCACTTTCGCTTTCTGCTTGTCCACTCATCCCTCCCCACTGATCTCCTTCCTCCACTTATCCCTGTGAACTGCCCCTACCACTATTCAGACCCTGAAACAGTCCTTCCATGTGAGGCGATACTTCACCAGCAGGTCTGCCAGGGTCATCTACCGTAACTTGGTGCAGCCTCCTTTACATTGGTGAGATTCAGCATAGATTGGGGTATCATATAGTTGAGCACCTTCACCCTATCTGCCACAAAAGGCAGGGTCTCCCAGTAGCTATCCATTTCAATTCAACTTCCTATTCCCATTTTGGCGTGTTGGTTGTCTCCTCTACTGCTGGAAGAGGCCACACTCAGATTGGTGGAGCAACATCTCATATTCGATCTGGGTAGCCTCCAGCCTAATGGCACAAACACCGAGTTCTCCAACTTCCAGTAATCTTTCTCCACTCCCTCCTTCTCTCTGTTTCCAGCCCTCATGCTGGCTCCCCTCTTACCCTTCTCTTCACTTCCTCTGGTTCCCCCCTCTTCCTTTCCTTTCTTCCATGGTCTCCTATCAGATTCCCTCTTCTCCAGCCCTTTACTTCTTCCACCGATCACCTCCCAGCCTCTCACATCCCCCCTCACCTGGTCTCACCTATCACCTTCCAGCTTGTACTCCTTCCTCTCCCCGCACCACCTTATTCTGGCTTCTGTCCCCTTCCTTTCCAGTCTGTCCTGATGAGGGGTCTGTTTATTCCTCTCCAGAGATGGTGCTTGACCTGCCAAGCTCCTGTGTTAGTGTGACCTGTGCTGTTCCAACAAGAAAGATTCCAGTTTCAAGGTCACTCAAACTAAGAGCAGTGGGGTAATCAGGTTGTTCTCAGTGAATCCTAGTCTTGATTGGTGTGTTTTCTTGCAGGGAGTGCTGTTGAAGAGAAGTGGAAACACACTAAATAAGGAATGGAAGAAAAAGTATGTGACGCTTTGCAACAATGGTATCTTGTCCTACCATCCTAGTTTGCATGTAAGTACACATTAAGTTTGTGAGTGAAACAGAGATGATTTAAATTAATACTGCTCCTGATCTTCTGACATGAAGGTGGTGCTGTTCTTGATGAATGCACATATATTAGACTGCTAGTAAAGTGCAGCTGAATGCAACCTGGTGTTCTCTAAAAGGGAGAACAGTGGGGCAGTTCAAGACTCCCAGATGTGGTTCTGTTTAGTAGGAAGACAGGGTACTTGTATTTTCTTGCAGGTTTTCTAAATTAGAAATGATTGGCTGAAATTCTGCCCTCCCTGGATTCCCCCAAGTGTCACCCTCGATCTCTCCACTAGAACTGAATGTCTCCCTTGATCGCTCCCCAAAACTGAAGTCTCCCTCGATCTCTCCCCAAAACTGAAGTCTCCCTCGGTCTCTCCCCAAGAATTCAGGGTCTTTCTCAGTCTCTCTCCTTGACTAAAGGTCTTCCTCGAACTCCCCCCTGGACTGAGGGTCTCCCTCAATCTCTCCCAGATGAGGGTCTCCCTTGGTCTCTCCCCTAGGGTTGAGGTTCTCCTTCTGTGTCTTTGAGAAATTCACTCTATATCTGCCTGTAACCCCCAGGGTCTCCCTCCAGCTCCCCACACCTCCCTACAGGCTTGTAGTGTCCCCGGATTTGATCACGGCAGACAGGAGTGGGGGGAGATTCTGCAACTATCATGGGAATATGTCTAGAACAGGTGAGGGGACACTTAGTCCACTCTGCTAGTTTGCCACCTAGAAACAGTTGATGGTGCTCTTAGAGTCTGAGAATGAGATACCACTAAACCTGGTGAACACTGCTGAATGTTCTTCTCTTGCTGCAGGATTATATGCAGAACATCCATGGAAAAGAGATTGATCTACTCAGGACCACAGTTAAAGTTCCTGGCAAGCGTCCACCACGTGCTGTTTCAGCCAGTGGTGCTTCCACCAGCCTGAACGGACTAGTGGGCAGTGGGCAAGAAAGTGTTGGTAAGTACAAGGTGGCATGTCCTACACAACAGCCAGTGGCAGCCCTAGAGAAATCTTCAAATCTCCACTGTAAGTACTTTCCCTTTCATTGGTGGGGTTTTGGCAGTGAATTGCACTGAGATTTGAATCATTCAAGAGGAGGGGTCTGCATATATATTGAACATCATTTGGACGTCCCTGTACTTTGGTGAATTTTCCTTTGACTTTGGATGTAACTTTGTCAATTGCCACAGACAGCTGTGGAGGCCAAATCATTGGGTATGCTTAAAGCAAAGGTTGATAGGTTCTTGATTAGTAAGAATGTCAAAGATTATGGGGAAAATAAATCAGCCGTGATTGAATGTGGAGCAGATTCAATGGGCCGAATAGCCTAATTCTGCTCCTATGTCTTTTGGTCAAATACCATTAGAATCAAATTAAATTCAGTCCTTCGTTTCCCTCTTAACTTAATCTGTATGTATGCATCTCCCAGGTGTATATTACCCTAAGGCCAAAGGAATTGAGGTTCAATACCTCAAAAATAAAGTGCCACAGATTCTGGAAATCTGAAGTAAAACAGAAACTGTTGTGAATACTCAGCAGCCAAGCAGCATCTGTGGCAAGAGAAGCAAAGTTAATGTTTCAACCCTTTCATCACATCTTAATTTCTAGCTCACACTTTCTGAAATGTATTTATTTTACCTGCAGATCATCATTTCATCTTTGGCCACAATATAGTAAGTGGCCTCTTAGTGAGGAGTTACATTTGATGCAAATACTTCAGAGATATAAGGGTTGAATTTTCTGCAGGTGTTCACTTTTGTTGTGGTAGGCTGGGTGTTGTGATCTGTGTAAGATCATAAGACATAGGATCAGAATTAGGCCATTCAACCCATTGAGTCTGCTCTGCCATTCCATCATGGCTGATTTATTATGCTTCTCAACCCAATTCTCCTGCCTTCTCCCTGTAACCTTTGATGGCCTGACTAATCAAGAACTTATCAACCTATGCTTTAAATATACTCAATGACCGCACAGTCGCCTGTGGTACTGAATTCCACAGATTCACCACCCTCTGTAAGGAGATGTAGAGGAGGCTTGACCCAAAAGCAGAGCAGCAGAGACAACTTAGCAGTGAGCGATAATTTTAATAATAAACCGCAAAATAATGAGATATAATGGGCCAAAACAAGAGAGAACAGGTACTAAGCACCACAGGCATCAAGGTAATGGAAGGCTAAGAGCAACTGGTTGAGGCTGGGTTAAAATAGGCTACCGGTGTGAGTTCAAAATGAGTGGTAGATAATTCCTGTTACTTGGGTGGAGACTGGGAGGTGCCTGCCTGTGCATTTCTTTACCCCCTGGCTAAAGAAAGTCCTCCTCATCTCTGTTCTAAGTGGCGACCCTCTATTCTGAGGCTGTGCCCGTTGGTCGTAGATTCACCCACAATAGGGAAACATCCTTTCCACATCCATTCTATCTAGGCCTTTCAATATTTGATGGGTTTCAATGTGATCTCCCATCGTTCTGCTGAACTCCAGTGAATGTAGGCCCAGAGCCATCAAACACACCTCATACTGTACATTAACCCTTTCATTCTCAGAATCATTCTTGTGAACCTACTCTGGACCCTTTCCAATGCCAGCACATCTTTTCTTCGATAAGGGGCCCAAAACTGCTCACAATACTCCAAGTCTGGTCTGACCAATGTCTTATAAAGCCTCAGAGTTATATCCTTGCTCTTATATTCTAGTTCTCTTGAAATGAATGCTAATATTGCATTTGCCTTCATTACCACCGACTCAACTTGAAAGTTAATCTTTAGGGAATCCTACACAAAGACTCCCAAGTCCCTTTGCACCTCTGATTTTTGAATTTTCTCCTCACTTAGAAAATAATTAAACCTTTATTCCTTCCACTGAATGCATATGACCATGCACTTTCCTACACTGCATTCCATCTGCCACTTATTTACCCATTCTTCTAATCTGTCTTAAGTCCTTCTTGAGACTCCCTGCTTCCTCAACACTACCTGTCCCTCCACTTATCTTCATATCATCTTCAAATTTGCCCACAAAGCCCTCAATTTCATTATCCACATCATTGATATATAATGTGAAAAGGAACAGTCTCAATACCAACCCCCTATGGAACAATCACTCTTTGCCTCCTGACAGTCAGCCAATCTTCTATCCCTGCTAGTCTCTTTCCTGTAATACCATGGGCTCTTATCTTGTTTAGCAGTATCATGTGTGGCGCCTTGTCAAAGGCCTTCTGAAAATCCAAGTAAGCAACATCCACTGACTCTCTTTTGTCTATCCTGCCTGCTATTTTCTCGAATAATTCTAACTGATTTGTCAGGCAAGATTTCCCCTTAAGGAAACCCTGTTGACTTTGGCCTACTTTATCATGTGCCTCCAAGTACCCCAAAACCTCATCTTTCATAATAGGCTCCAATATCTTCCCAACCACTGCAGACAGGCTAACTGGCCCATAGTTTCTTTTCTTCTGCTTCCCTCCCTTCTTAAAGAATGGAGTGACATTTGCAATTTTCCAGTCCTCCAGAACCATTACAGAATCTAGTGACTCTTGAATGATCATTACTAATGTCTCCACAATCTCTTCAGCCACCTCTTTCAGAATCCTGAGGTGTACACCATTTGGTGGAGGTGACTTATCAACCTTCAGACCTTAGTAATAGCAACTACCCTCACTTCTGCCCCCCGACACTCAGTGTGTCACACTGTGAGCATTGTGATACCCAAGTTAGGCTTTGAGATTGGAGGTTCCTCCTAAATGGAGGGCTGTGGCCCAAGGTGAAACAGGAAGTTTACAAGATATTGTGGGAAGGTGAGAAGAGGGAGAAGAGTAGACAGGATGGAGGTTCTTGATTTCAACATTATGAGGCTGGAGGAACAAAGACTTATAAAGAGCAAGCCCATTCATGTGTTGATTGATGAGGAATGTTCTTCTCCTATCCAAAGGACAATTCCAAGTTAAGAATTTGTTTCTTGGTCCTTACAATGTGCTCAGTACTATTTGAATTTACATGCTTGAATTACATTTAGAACATGGAAGACTGAGTAACTCCGCATGTTGCCTCCTGTCCTATAGATTCTCTGCTTTCCAGCAATTTAGACCCTGTTGCTGAGAAGGTGATCAGCAGTGACACCAAGGCCAAAGGGACTCTCCCCAGCCTCCGCCCCATTCCCAGCAGTGACCAGTGGAGTGAAAACATTTTGCGTACCCCTGGTAAGGAAAAGCCTTCAGATCTGAATTGTGGTGTACCACTTAACCTTCTAGTTAGCAGCAAAGTACATCTGGCAAACGCATTGAAGATGCAATGTGCAGCAAAGTCCATTTATTTGTCAACTAAGGAAGATTTTCCAGCTCTTGCTTTCCTAGCTTGAGTAACATATCATACATTTGGGGAAAATGGTTAATTCTTCACTATCAATTTCAATACATTTAAGCCCCAAGAAATGACATCCCAGGTGACAAAGAACAGTGTAGCATAGGAATAGCCCCTTCAGCCAAGATCTTGTGCCAAGCTAATTAAACTAGTAATTCAACGCCTAACTAAACTAATCCCTTTTACTTAGCGTAGGAGAATGAGGGGAGATTTGATAGTGGTATACAAATTATGAGTGTATAGATAGGGTAAATACAAGCAGGCATTTTCACTGAGACTAGAACTAGAGGTCATAGGTTAAAGGTGAAAGGAGAAACTGAGGGGGTACAACTTCAGTTAGAGAGCCAAAATGGTGAATGTGGGTTCGACTGCAACGTTTAAAAGAAATTTGGTTAAGTGCGTGGACGGGAGGGTTATGAGAGGCTGTGGTCCAGTCGCAGATCCATGAGACTAGCTAATAGTTTGGCTCAGACTAAATGCGCCGAAGAGCCTATTTCTGTGCTGTAGTGCTGTATGATCTACACAATGTCCATCTCCCTCCATTCTCTGCACATTATGTGCATATCTACGAAGCTCTTAAACACCTTTATCATATCTGCCTCCAACATCATCCCTGGCAGTGCACTCCAGGGACCCATCACTGTGTGTGGAAAAAAAAATCTTGCCTCACACATGTCCTTTGAACTTACTCCTTATCACTTTAAATGCATGCCCTCTAGGGTGAGACATTTTGATCCTTTGGGGAAAAAAGGCCATCTGCTCTATCTGTACCTGTCATAATCAGATCTCCATTCAACCTTCACAACTCAGAGAAAGCAACCCAAGTTTATCCAACCTCTCCTTATAGCACATAACTGATTATTTATTTTATATTTCCTTATCCATAGCATTTCCCAACCTTAATTATCCCCTGAACTGAGTGTCTTGCTGAAGCATTTAACAGTCAGCCACTCTGCTGTGGGTGGAGTTCCATTGGACAGCAGATTTCATACTCAGAAGGATATTAGCTAACCTGTTGCCTTTTTAAAACAATAATGTAGTAGTTTCACTGTCACTATTCCTGATTCTAACCTTCCACCCTGGATTTATTCACTTAACTGAATAACAGTGGAATTTGAACCCAGACCATCAGTCCAAGCTTCTGGATTACCATCTCAGTAGCAACTTGATAGCGTACCCATCTTGTAGCCTCTTGGAGATGCTGATATGTAAAATGTACATCCTGGGTCACATAAGCAGGATTTGCTTCGTTGTTTTACCTTTTCCAAAACAAGAATCAGAACCAGGTTTATTGTCACTAATATATGTTGTGAAATGTATTGTTTTGTGGCAGTAGTACAGTGCAATACATAAAAAAAACTTAATATGACTTAGAATAAGAAATATAAAAAATGAATAAGCTGTGTGAAAATAGAACAAAAAGTTGAGCTCATGAGTTCATGGACTGTTCGGAAATCTGATGTTGGAGGGGAAGAAGCTATCCCTAAATTGTTGAGTGTACGTCTTCAGGCTCCTGTACCTCCTCCCTGATGTTAGTAGTGAGAAGTGGGCATATCCTGGGTGGTGAGAGTCCAGCTGTAGAAACTTTTAGTTTCAGTGTTTCAAACCAGTTCCCTTTGCCAAGAGAGAATTTTGCACTGATCTCTGCATATGTCTGAGTGTCCAAGATCATCAATGGTATTGCTAACCAATATTTTCCTCTGACCTTCCCTAAGCCAGACAGACTTTGACTGCATATTCTGCGACTGAACTTGCCATCTTTCTGCAGTTTGCAGTTCAGAGATGGAGACTCTTTCTGAGCCACCAAAGTGGACCAGACTGTTCTGATTTGGGGGTGAGCATGAGTCAATCACAATCCAGAGAAAATAACCCAATTTTGTACAACCTCTCCTTATAGCATGTGAGGTGGATGTCACAGTACACTCAGTGGGTGACTCTCTCCTTGCAGAAAGTTTTGGGTTTAAGCCTTACTCCAGAGCTTTGAACCCATTACCAGGGAGTACAGAGAGAGTGCCCTGCCCTTGGAAGAATCAACACTCTGTTGAGACATTAAGCCAAAGCCCCATGTGCTCTCTCAGCTCGATGTGAAAAGTTCCCTGGCAGCATTTTGAAGAAATGCAGAGCAGTCCTCCCCACGTACTGTTTCTAGCATGTAACCAGTACTGTGGAAACAGATTAGCTGCATGTTACTGCCTGCATTTTTGTGGATTCATGCTGTGCATTAGTTGGCTCCACTATGACCCTCCATTATGGTCTAATATTGCCAGCACCGACCTGATAAATGAAGGCAATAGAGGATCAGTCAGAACAGCTGCCAAAGAACATATCTCACTTTTGCTGCTGCTGTCTCTGGCCCCTGAAGTTAGTTTGAACCTACTGTATTGCAGATGCTTATTTGTCTGTGGACCAACTAGTCAGAACCATTGTCCATATAATAATAAAGGCTTTGGCCTGAGTGCCTCTGCCTGCTTGGGATTGTCACCCCTCTTATACCCATGCCTTTCCTGATGGACTTGGCAGAAGGCTGTGTGCAACACAAATAAAGCAGAAGAGAGGAGCAGCCTTTGTTAACTCCAGATGTGAAGGGAAGCTTCCCATTTCTCACCCATTAACTTGGACTGCATTACCATATTTCATTAAACTTCATTAGGAGTTTGAGGAGATTTGGTATGTAACCAACGACTCTAGCTAATTTCTACAGGCGTACGGTGGATAACATTCTCACTCGTTGCATCACTGCCTGGTATGGAGTCACCAGTGGACAGGATCGTAAGAGGCTGCAGAGGGCTGTAGGCTCAGTCAGCTCCATTACAGACACCGTCCTCCCCACCATCTTTTAACAGCAGTGCTTCAAGAAGGAGGCATCCATCACTAAGGACCCTCTCCATCTGGGAAATGTCCTCTTCTCTTTACTACCATCAAGGAAGAGGTACAGAGACTGAAGACCCACACTCAACATTAGGAATAGTTTGTTCCCCTCTGCCATTGGATTTCTGAATGGTCCGTGAACACAACCTCACTATTACTATTTTGCACAATTTATTTACTTTTATTGTAACTTAGAGTAATAAACCTAATTCTGATTCTGATTCTGATGTGCAAATAGGGCACTTGTATCGAATTACAGATTCCCTCCCAAAACCCCACTTTGGAGAGCATGTCTATCAAGTATGTATATTATATCCTGTCCAAGTTCTTCTGCCTAAAATCATCAGGCACGTTCCCACCCCCTGTCCTGTACAGAGGCAATCATATCCCTGAGAAGCACAATGCTGTCAACTGTCTTATTCCTGCGTGTGGCGCAGGTCTGCTCTGGGTGAATCACCTTGGAGAGAATCTTGTAATTCACATTTAGTAGTGACACTATTTCTTTCCTTTCTGCATCTTCCACCGCACTAATGGTTTCTCAACAGCAGTTGCTGTTTGTCTCAGTGTGTGCGCAATCTGTTCCCTTTCTCCAATCCCAGGGCGAACGGTATTTATATAACAATATGAAAGCATATGAAGGTCGTGAGCATTAATTTGACCTTTCCACATAACATTAACTCACGACATGCAACAAACTTGCTTTCACAATGTGCGCTGTGGTAATCTGAAATTGATTTTGCAGTTCTGTTCCAGCCCGGTGGGAGCAGCTGTTGGGCTACAGAGGCAAATTGGTTAACTGTGACCTCTTCTGGAGAATATCAGGAAGTGCAGGGCAAAGTCATAATGATTCACAGTCCCCACAGCCAGAGCAGAGTGTTGTACCACAAGATATAGCGGCTTGAGCCTTAATGGGCACATGTAAAGGACACCACCTCTTACAGTGCAGTTCATCCACAGTACTGGGTCAGTCCAAATCATATGCTCATGGGACTCCACCACAAACTGAACATCATACAAGCTGGTTCAAAACATATAAAATGCTGGAGGAACTCGGCAGGTCAGGCAGCATCTATGGAGGCAAATAAACAGTTAATTTTTTTAGGCCAAGACTCTATATTAAGATTTGGCCAAAACATTGACTCTTTATTCCCCTCCATAGATGCAGCCTGACCTGCTGAGTTCCGCCAGCATTTTGTGCATGTTGCTCAAGATTTCCAGCGTCTGCAGAATCTCTTGTGTTTAAAATTGTGATTCAAAGTACTATTTTTAAAGCGGATGATAAAACAATCTGGGATACAAACATAATAGGCAGGAACAGGAGGAAGGGCACAAGGCCCTAAGACTCTGCTCTGCCATTCATGAACTGATCCAGTGGCCCATTTAAAGTCAAAGTCAAACTTACTGTCATCTGCACAAATCCATAGGTACAATGAAAAACTCGCTTGCTGCAGCATCATAGTCATATGGCATCATATAAACAGCATTCACAAGGAAAACATAAATAAATCATATACAATTTTACACTCTGTCCCTCGATTATTTTAAGGGTATAAAGTCTATCTTGCACTCAGCTGTTGAATAAACTACTGCAGTTCTTGTAGAAAAGATTTACCAGGATGTTCTCTGGACTTAGGGGCCTGAGTTACAAGGAGAAGTTGCGTAGACTAGAATTTTATACCCTGGAACATACGAGATTGATGGGTGACCTTGTAGAAGTATATAAGATCATGAGGGGCATAGATAGGATGAGATACATAGTCTTTTTCCCAGGAAAGGGAGGCTAAGAACAGGAGGACAGAGGTTTAAAATCAGAGATGAGCAATTTAAAAGGGACATCAGGGGGGCAGCTTCTTCATGCAAAGATTTGGAATGAGCTGCAAGAAATAGAGACAGGCACATCAGCAGCGTTTAAAAGCCATCTAGTCAAGTGCACGGAGAGGAGGGGTTTAGGAGGCTATGGGCCAAACGTGGACAGATGAGAGCAGCTCGCTGGATAACACTGCCAGGACTAGCCTTAGTGTCAACATCTGATTCAGAATAGATGACTGTTGGAACATTCCACCCAGAACTCCAAATTTATCACCACTCAAAGTGTGTTGATATACAGTGGCATGCAAAAGTTTGGGCACCCCTGGTCAAAATTTCTGTTACTGTGAATGGTTAAGTGAGTAGAAGATGAACTGATCTCCAAAAGTCATAAAGTTAAAGATGAAACATTCTTTTCAACATTTTAAGCAAGATTAGTGTATTATTTTTGTTTCCTACAATTTTAGAGTGAAAAAAAGGAAAGGAGCACCATGCAAAAGTTTGGGCACCCCAAGAGATTTGAGCTCTCAGATAGCTGTTAGCAAGGTCTCAGACCTTAATTAGCTTATTAGGGCTATGGCTTGTTCACACTTATCTTTAGGAAAGGCCAGGTTATGCAAATTTCAAAGCTTTCTAAATACCCTGACTCCTCAAACCATGTCCCAACAATCAGCAGCCATAGGCTCCTCTAAGCAGCTGCCTAGCACTCTGAAAATTAAAGTAAATGATGCCCACAAAGCAGGAGAAGGCTATAAGAAGATAGCAAAGTGTTTTCAGGTAGCCGTTTCCTCAGTTCGTAATGTAATTAAGAAATGGCATTTAACAGGAATGATGGAGGTCAAGTTGAGGTCTGGAAGAACAAGAAAACTTTCTGAGAGAACTGCTCATAGGATTGCTAGAAAGGCAAATCAAAACCCCTGTTTGACTGCAAAAGACCTTCAGGAAGATTTAGCAGACTCTGGAGTGGTGGTGCACTGTTCTACTGTGCAGCGACACCTGCACAAATATGACCTTCATGGAAGAGTCATCAGAAGAAAACCTTTCCTGCGTCCTCACCACAAAATTCAGCATCAGAAGTTTGCAAAGGAACATCTAAACAAGCCTGATGCATTTTGGAAACAAGTCCTGTGGACTGATGAAGTTAAAATAGAACTTCTTGGCCACAGTGAGCAAAGGTATGTTTGGAGAAAAAAGGGTGCAGAATTTCATAACAAGAACACCTCTCCAACTGTTAAGCACGGGGGTGGATCGATCATGCTTTGGGCTTGTGTTGCAGCCAGTGGCACGAGGAACATTTCACTGGTAGAGGGAAGAATGAATTCAATTAAATACCAGCAAATTCTGGAAGCAAGTATCACGCCGTCTGTAAAAAAACTGAAGATGAAAAGAGGATGGCTTCTACAACAGGATAATGATCCTAAACACACCTCAAAATCCACAATGGACTACCTCAAGAGGTGCAAGCTGAAGGTTTTGCCATGGCCCTCACAGTCCCCCGACCTGAACATCATCGAGAATCTGTGGATAGACCTCAAAAGAGCAGTGCATGCAAGATGGCCCAAGAATCTCACAGAACTAGAAGCCTTTTGCAAGGAAGAATGGGCGAAAATCCCCCAAACAAGAATTGGAAGACTCTTAGCTGGCGACAGAAAGCGTTTACAAGCTGTGATACTTGCCAAAGGGGATATTACTAAGTACTGACCATGCAGGGTGCCCAAACTTTTGCTTCAGGCCCTTTTCCTTTTTTGTTATTTTGAAACTGTAAAAGATGGAAATAAAAAAAGTGATCTTGCTTAAAATATTAAAGAAATGTGTCATCTTTACCTTTATGACTTTTGGAAATCAGGTCATCTTTTACTCGCTTAGCTATTCGCAGTAACAGAAATTTTGACCTAGGGTTCCCAAACTTCTGCATGCCACTGTATGTTTTAATAATCAGATACAGTTCAGAGATTGATGACAGCGCTTCTTGTAGCTTTATAAATGTGGAGTAATAGCTTTCACTTTGAATTTCTCAGATCTGAACTCGCCAGAATCTAAATGGTACGTGTTAAATTGCTACTAGTTTAATCCAACAGGTTTACGCAGCCCAGCACATGGCCATAACGAGGCCCAAGGGAGAAATTGCTTTCCACACTGACATTTACAAGCCTGCACTTCACCATTACAAGTGAATTATAACCAGTGAAATATGCATGTTATAAATGTAGTACAGAATGATTGAAACACTCTAATCTATACATCTTATTGCCAAAAAATTAGGAGGAAAACTACTTACTACGGAAGGAAAAATAATAGTTCTTATCTTGCTTAAATAAAACGCTATGTAGATAGAGTCATAGAGTCATACAGCATAGAAACAGGTCCTTGGCTCAGTTAATCTGCTCAGCTACCTACAGGAAAAATATCAATAAGCTGGAAAGAGGGCAGAGAAAATTTTTAAGGATGTTGCCAGTACCTGAGGACCTGAGTTACAGGAAAGGGAAAGGTTAAATAAGTTAGGACTTTATTCCCTGGAGCGCAGGAGAATGAGAGGAGATAGAAACACAGGAACATAGAAAATAGGTGCAGGAGTAGGCCATTCGGCCCTTCGAGCCTGCACCACCATTCAGTATGATCATGGCTGATCATCTAACTCAGAACCCTGTACCTGCCTTCTCTCCATACCCCCTGATCCCCTAACTCCCTCTTAAATATAGCCAATGAACTGGCCTCAACTGTTTCCTGTGACAGAGAATTCCACAGATTCACCACTCTCTGTGTGAAGAAGTTTTTCCTCATCTCGGTCCTAAAAGGCTTCCCCTTTATCCTCAAACTGTGACCCCTCGTTCTGGACTTCCCCAACATCGAGAACAATCTTCCTGCATCTAGCCTGTCCAATCCCTTTAGGATTTTATACGTTTCAATCAGCTCCTCCCTCAATCTTCTAAATTCCAACGAGTACAAGCCTAGCCGATCCAGTCTTTCATCATATGAAAGTCCTGCCATCCCAGGAATCAATCTGGTGAACCTTCTTTGTACTCCCTCTATGGCAAGAATGTCTTTCCTCAGATTAGGGGACCAAAACTGCACACAATACTCCAGGTGTGGTCTCACCAAGGCCTTGTACAACTGCAGTAGTACCTTCCTGCTCCTGAACTTATGGAAGTATACAAAATTATCAGGGGTATAGATAGGGTAAATATACGCAGGCTTTTTCCCCCCTTGGGTTGGGTGAGACTAGAACTAGAAATAGGTTTACAGTGAAAGGTGAAATATCTCAGAGGAATATGAATTGGAAATTACTCACTTCAAGGGTGGTGTGAGTGCGGAAGGAGCTGTCAGTGGAAGTGATAGGTGCGAGTTCAATTGTAACATTTAAGAGAGGTTTGGATAGCTTCATGGATGAGGGGGGTATGGAGGGCTATGGTCTGGGAGCAGGTACATGGGACTAGAAGACGTCCAGGCTAGCATGGACAAGATGGGCTGAAGGGCCTGTTTCTCTGCTATGACGATGACTCTACTCTGTGCCAACAAAGACTTCCATCTAAGCTAGTCTCATTTGCCTATGTTTGGCCACCCATAGCCCTCAAAACCTTTTCTATCCATTAACCTATCCAAATTTATCAGTGTTGATGTACCTGCCTCCACCACTTCCTCTGGCAGCTTGTTCCATGTACAGACCATTCTCTGAGTGAAGAAGTTGACCATCAGGTTCCTATTAAATATCTTCCTAAACATCTTAAACCTAAGCCATCTCGTTCTTGATTTCCCAACCCTGGAAAAAAGACTATGTACGTTCACCCTACCTATACCCCTCATGATTTCATACACCTCTATAAGATCACTCCTTACTCTCCTACGCTCAAGTCCAACCTCTCTCCGTAACTCAGTCGCCCAAGTTCCAGCAACATCTGCTGGATGAGCATAACGGGTGAGGCTGATTCATTGTGGATTTGCTTTCTTGCATGTGCTGAACTGGATTAGCTTGGACAAGATAGTTGTGGAGGCAGCTCAGTTATTTTTATAATCCCAGCTGAGGCTAGGATTTCTTGATCAATATCAGTGGGAACGGGTTACAGAGCAAAGTCTTGCTTTTCCCATGAAGCGTTCCACAAGCCCAGGTTATCCCAAAGCGCGTTACTGCCAGTGATGTACCGTTCAGCAGATGTACACATCAAGATCCCAAATGGAGCGTAAATGACCAGACCGCCCATTTCAGTGGTGTTGGCTGAGGGATAGCTATTGGCCTCAGGGACAGGAGGACAAAATGGGCTCCGGTAACCCAGATGGTGCACTGGAAAAGTGAATTTCAGCATTACAGCAGTGAGGATGATTCACTTTCTACATTTCTTCCCCCTCCCCTTTTTAAAGAAGGAACTGGCACAGGGGAAGCTGCATGCAGTCCCTCAAGCAGCAAGCTGGACTTGCCTCCCTCACCCCAGATAAACCGGAAGAAGCACCGGAGGAAGAAGAGCATGAGCAAGGCTGACGGCACGGTGGGCCTAGCAGAAGGTGAGCTCGGCAGCATGTGGCAGGTCATCTGTTTCTGCCTCGCTGCTCCTTTGGTGCAGAAGTATTTTACCCATTTCTGTGGGTGTCAGTAAGGTGGCGGGGGGAGTGTGGCTGCTGCTCACTATAAACCCTAAACCCAATGCAAACTGCCTTCTGTCTCAGTGAAATGCTAATGCTAAAGAACTCTGTGGGGTGGGGGTATGGAGGGAAAGCTGTCATGGTGTCACACAGCTTGACAACAAGGTGCCAGAGGGCCAATTAGGACAATGAAATTCCAGCCTCCAGCAGCTTTGAGCCTCATTGAAAGCACAGTAGAAGAGCATTTGCCTCTCGCTGCTCCCAGTCCAACCTTGTCTGTGATCCCGTGCTGGCTTATTGCAAGAGCATTCTGTTGAACTGTATTCCCATCAAATATTTCCCTTTTGTAGGTTCCTGTTGACTTGGCATCCCGTTCAGGCAGCAGATTTCAGATCATAAACCACTGTCTGAAAAGGAATCCCAGTAAAGACCATTTAATTACGTTGCTTTTGTGCTGACTTATTTCTACATAAGCATCCTTTGGGCTGCAGCCTTAATGGAATGTACTGTAAACCATCCCAATATTTCCCATAGTTGAGGATTAATATGTACACTGTTCAATTGAGACCTTTTCAAATGGCTCTAGGGCAGTGATCCCCAACCTCTTGGCCGTGGACTGATACATCGCCGCGAAGAATGCAGTGGTGCAGCAGTAGTTGGAACGCACCCAGCACTTCTTTAAGAAAAGAAGCCGAAATAAACGAGCTGATTAATTAGGTGCCGCCCGGCACGTAAACGTCAGCCCAGATCAGAGGCGACGTAATCGGCAATCGGCTCTGATCTGATCCGACATTTACATGCTGGGCAGCACCTAATTAATCAGCTTGTTTATTCCGGCTTTTTCTCTTAAAGATGTGCTGGGTGCGTTCCGACTACCGCTGTACCACTGCATTCTTCGCGGCAATGTATCGGTCCGCGGCCAAGAGGTTGGGGATCACTGCCCTAGAGCTTGCATTGACCAGCGAAGTTGGTCTGTAATAATCACTATTCCTTCCAATGTTTGGCCTCATGAGGGTATAAAACTTCATGCTTCTACAGTGACCCAGAGTGTGTGAAGGAAATGTAAGCTTAACTTCATTCTCACTGTATGCATCACATAGTTCATTGAGTTCACGTTTCATGACTGACACATTACCCTGTCATGCTAATTCAAATTCCAATCTCCCAATTTGAATTCAAAACACCAGAACATGCCCTGTTAATTGACCTATGCAGGGACTTGTTTAAGTCTTAAAGTGACAAGCATCTCCATTTTGGTTGAATACATGCACTTTCATTGAACATTTAAACCAAGTATCCTGAACTCTGTCCACTCAACAACAATCAATTGGTCTATCTTCCTCATACCTCTTCCCACCCTGTCTCCTGTAAAAATGCTATTCCCTCTTCTTAGTTCTTTCATCTCTGCTGCATCTGTTCCCAGGATGTGGCTTTCCTTTCCACGACATCAGAGATGTCCTCTTTCTTCAAAGAACAGGGTTTCCCTTCCTGCACCATTGATGCTGCACTCACCCCCATTTCCCAGACATTCACACTCACCCAATCTCCCTGCCACCTTAACAGGGATAGAGTTCCTCTTGTCCTCACCTACCACCCCATGAATCTCTGCATCCAACACATAATTCTCCAGAACATCCACCATCCTCAATGTAATCCTAACATCAAACAGATCTTTACCTCCCCCTCCCACTCTCTACTTTCCCCAGGGATTGCTCCCACCATGATTTCCTTGTCCATTTACCCTCCCCTCCGGGCTCATATCCCTGCAAGTGACAGAAATGCTACACCTGTTCATTCACCTCCATTCAGGGTCCCAAACAGTCCTTCCAATTGACGCAATACTTCACCCACGAATCTCTTGGAGTAATTCTATCTGATGCTCCCGATGTGACCTCCTCTACATTGGTGAGACCCGATATAAGTTGGGGAACCACTTCATCAAGTACCTCCACTCCATATGCCAAAAGTGGAATTTCCCAGTGGCCAGCTACTTTAATTCCAATTCCTATTCCCATTCTGACATGACAGTCTATGGCCTCCTCTTCTGCCATGATGAGGCTGCCCTCAGGGTGGAGGAGCAACACTTAGTATTCTGTCTAGGTAGTCTCCAACTTGATGGCATGAACATCAAATTCTTCCAGTAATTTTCCTTCTTTTCCCCCACCTCCTTCCCTCTGCTTCTATTCCCCACAGCCTTACCTCTTCTCCTCACTTGCCTATTACCTCTCTCTGGCACTTCTCCTTCTTCCCTTTCTCCCATGGTCTACTCTCCTCTCCTATCAGATTCCTCCTTCTCCAGCCCTTTACAATTCCCACCCACCTGGTTTCATGTATCACCTTCTAGCCTGTCCTCCTTCCCCTCTCCCAACCTTTTTATTCTGGCATCTGCCCCTTTCCTTTCCAGTCCTGAAGAAGGGTCTCAACCCAAAACATCGACTGTTTATTCATTTCCATAGATGCTGCCTGACCTGCTGAGTTCCTCCAGCATTTTGTGTGTGTTACTCTGGATTTCCAGCATCTGCAGCATCTCTTGTGTTAAAAATTAATGGGTAATTGGTTTATTATTAGACTTATTTACTTCCCTTAAAGTGACCAGACAGAATAATAAAAACACCTGTCCTTATTAAGCAGCACCTTATTCAAGTTACTTGATTAGTGTCAAAGGGGTTCTAATATCGTTGTATGAATTATTACACTAAATGTCCAAATTCATGTGAGATCTAAATTCAGGTCCAGATAAGCTTAAGACAGACAAAAGTCTAAAATCATATTAAATGATAAATGACTTCCAGGATGTGTGATTAACATTAATTTATCTATAATTCTTATTTAAACAATCTTTCTTCTCACAGCAATTAGATTTTGTGATTTTCTTTTAGAGTTACAGCTTGGAATAGGCCCTGCAACACATAAAAAGAAGTTTATCTGAAGAAGTTTAAATCTTCCCTTCTTTTGTGTGTATTGCTTGGATTTCCAGCACCTGCAGTTTTTCTCTTGTTTGTGATTGGAATTGGCCCCTTTGGCTCTTCAAGCTGCGTCACCAGCAACCCCTGATTTAACCTTCACCTAATCACCAGACAATTTATAATGACCAATTAACCTACTAACCAGTACATCTTTGGACTGTGGGAGGAAACCAGAGCACCCAGAGGAAACCCACGTATTCCGCAGGGAGGACGTACAAATTCCTCACTGAGGACTCCGGTTTGAACTCCAAATTCCTACACCCCGAGCTGTTATCGTGTCTCACTAACACTATGCTTCCATGGCATCCATTATTAGAATAAATACATAGGCAGCAGAATTCATCATTGTGTATTAAGTTGTCCATTACCATGAATAAGGTCATATTGAAGATCTGTTAGTAAGCAAGTTGATCTTCAACATCCACTGGTATTCATCAGTAATACAACTGGTGAGGTAATACAGCTATAAAGGGGCACATACATATGTGCATTTTGGTGGCAGAACTGTGCACATTTACGAAGTATAGAAATATTATAGAACAATTTCAGGATGTATATTGTCTACATTTCTCTGACATTAAATGTACCTTGGAAGCCTTTGAAACTTTTGAAATATTATAGAATAATTAAGTATTATAGAGTCATGGAAAAGTAGAGCACAGAAACAGGTCCTTCAGCTCATTTAGTCCATGCTGAAACCGTTTAAACTGCCTACTCCCATCAACCTGCATGGGGACCATGGCCCTCCATACCCCAACTTCGCTTGCACTACTTGTACTGGCAGTTCATTCCACACTCTCATGACCCCCTGAGTGAAGAAGTTTCCCCACATGTTCCCCTTAAACTTCTAACCTTGCACCCTTAACCCATGACCTCTGGTTGTAGTCCCACCCATTGTAAGTGGAAAGCCTGCTTGCATTTACCCTATCTATACCCCTCATAATTTTATATACCTCTATCAAATCTCCCCCAATCTTCTACAATAAAGCCCAAACCTATTCAATCTTTCCTTATAACTTTCATTATAATCTTTCCTGGCAACATCCTTGTAAATTTTCTCAGCACTCTTTCCTGTAAGTAGGTGACCAAAACTGCACACAATGCTCCAAATTAGGCCTCACCAACATCTTAAAAAACTTCAACATAACATCCTACCTCCTGTACTCAATACTTTGATTTATGAAGGCCAATGTGCCAAAAGCTTTCTTTATGACCCTATCTGCCTGTGACACCACTTTTAATAAATTATGGACCTGTATTCCCAGATCCCTTTGTTCTACCACACTCCTCAGTGCCCAACGGTCCACTGTATGAGACCTCCTCTGGTTGGTCCTACCAAAGTGTAATAGCTAGCACTTGTTTGCATTAAATTCCATCTGCCATTTTTCAGCCTACTTTTCCAGCTGATGCAGATCCCTCTGCAAACTGTCATAGCCTTCCTCGCTGTCCACTACACCCCCAATCTTGGTGTCCTCTGCAAATTTTCTGATCTCATTAACCACATTATCATCCAGATCATTAATATAGATGACAAACGACAAAGGATCCTGCATCGATCCCTGTGGCACACCACTAGTCACTGACCTCCAGTCAGAGAGGAAACCATCTACCACTTTTCAGGCTCCTGATGTTCTCCCCATGTTCCCCTTTCATACTGTGAGAATCCCACATGTCTCCTTTCATAGGTCTCTGGAGGATTTGGTTCGTAATCTTTGGTTCAGCAGTGCTATTATGGTTAAGAAGTTCCTGAAAGTGCTCTCTCCATCACTCATTGATATCCTTCCAACCCTTTAGCAAGTTCTTCCAATCCTTTGAGTGCAGGGGGTTTAATCCAAAGTAACTTTGACCATAGACTGCTTTGGTGACACTGAAGAATCTCCTGTCACCAGGGTCTGTCAGTCTCTGCATTTCCAGGGCTTTCTCAGTCCACCAAGAATTCTTTAGCTGCCTCACCCTGCGATTGACATTTGCCTTGGCTCTGGAATAAGCTTCTCCTTTGGCCTTGCTGCCAGTGTCATTCTGCTGGGAACAAAGTTCTTCCCTTTTCTTGGAGAGAAGTTGTCTATCCTCATGTCACTATCATCAAACCAGTACTGCTGTTTTCCTGACTTGTACCCAAGGATCTTTTTGTGGGTGTCGAGGACGGTGGATCTAAGCGGATCCCAGTGTTCTTTGATATTCTCTGGACATTCCTTTTGAAGGTTTTCCCCAAACGAGGCCTGAAGGTGCTGTTGGGTAGCAGTGTCAAGTAGGATCTCAACTTTTAGTCTTGGCCTGGTCTGCTTCTTATGAGCTCTCCTCCTTTTCATGAGTCTTATGGACATGGTGGAGCGGATCAGGCAATGATCTGTCCAGCATTCATCTGTGCCAATCATGTCTCTTGTGATATTCACATCACAGCAGTCCCTAGTTCAGACAATGGCATAGTCAATGAGATGTCATTTTTCCTGTAACTGGCGTGCTGTGAAGATCATATCAGTGGTACCTCTGGATGGACAGAAACCACACTGATTTGGGGAGTGCATCTTCATATAGTGGAAGGAGTCAGTTGACAAGGTTGGAGGTGCTTCCAAGATGCCTTGAATTTGTTTTTCTGACAAAGAGAGTGTTTGTGATGATAAGATTGTGTTCAGCACATATAGTGTGAAGTAAACAAAGTCACACACAAGAGTTCTCCATTGAGGGAATCCACCCTAACATCCCGGATTAAGTCCCACGACGATCAGCAAGTGGTGAAGGGGGCAGGATTGTTAGGTCTGGAAGCCTATAGTCATGAGCTGGCACATTGGGTGGTGGGTGTTTGATTAGTTGCTGGGCTCTTGGACTGAGACAGAAGGAGCACTTCAGCATCTGCACCCACAAATGAGCAGCCCTGTTTAGGATCCACTGACTGTACAGTAACAACTTTTCCTGAACCTGGTGGTGTGGGATCTGAGGCTTCAGGACCTCCTGCCTGATGGTAGTAGCAAGATGAGAGCATGGCCTGGATGGTGGGGTCCTTGATGATGGATGCTGCTTTCTGTAGCAGCGCCCCATGTAAATATACTCATTGGTGAGGAGGGCTTTGCCTGTGATGGACTGGGCTGTATCCACCACTTTCTGTAGACTTTTCTGTTCCTGGGCATTGGTGCTTCCGTATCTGGCCGTGATATTTAGAGTTAAAGTTTTTGGTGACATGCCGAATCTATGCAAACTTCTAAGAAAGTAGAGATGCAGTTGTGCCTTCTTTATAATGTCACTTAGTGCTGGTCCTACATTCTCCCCTATAATTCTGTGCAGTTTGTGAGAGGAAAGTTGTGGTTCTAGAGATCAGTCCTTGATGCAAATCCAATCTGTCAGTCAGCATCAGTGGAAGAAAGGTTAGTGTTCGGTTAAACATGATAAGTAGTAAATGTTTGTTGCTTCACAAAAGTGCCAGGCATTGGTTGTCTGTAACTAGAGAGAGAGAGAGTCTAACCGCATACCATCAGTAGCATTACCAAATCCCCCTGTTATCAACATCCTGTGATTCAACTGGACACCCCCCCACACACACACACAGAAATACCATGGCTGCAAGAACAGGTCAAAAAGTGGGTATTCTGTGGTGAGTGACTCACTTCCTGACTCCCCACAGCCTTTCCACCGTCAACAAGACACATCTCAGGAAAGTGATAGAATACTCTCCACTTTCCCAGATAATTGCATCCCAAACAACTCCAAATAAGTTCCACACCACCCAGGGCAAAGCAGCCTACTTGACTGGCATCCCAGCCACTACCCTAAACACTCATTCCTATCATCACTGGCATACAGAGGCTGCTGTGTGTCTCACCTGCAAAAATGCAGTCCAGTTACTTGCCCAAGTGACTCCAACAGCATCTCCCAAACTCATGACCACTCACCAAAGAAGGACCAGGGCTTCAGGCACAGGGCAACACCACCACTTGCGGGCTCCTCTCCGAGACAACACTAACCGCTCATGGAAGTATATCACAGTTCCTTACTGGGTCTGAATCCTGGGCCTCCCTCCCTGTTGGTATTCCTTCACCAAAGAACTGGGTGGCACAGTAGTGTGGTATTCTTACATGCCAGTGACCCAGGTTCAATTTCCGCCACTGTCTGTAAGGAGTTTGCACACTCTCCCTGTGACTGAGTTAGTTTCCTCCAGGTGCTCCAGTTTCCTCCCACGTTCCAAAGACATACGGGTTAATAGGTTAATTGGTCACATGGGTGTGGGCAGTGCAGGCTTCTTAAGCTGGAAGGGCCTGTTACAGTGCTGTATCTCTGAATACAATAAAAATAAAGTTAGTGAATGAAGAAGTATATTCAGCTTAGCCAATAAGTGTTGGTTGGTGGGCACGGTTGGGGACAAGACTTCTGTGGATTGGGTTGACTGTTTACTGGGATAGCAGAAGGTGGAGGCACAAGTGATTCTTCAGGCGCTGGAAACCTCAAGCAACACACAAAAAATGCTGGAAGAACTCAGCAGGTCAGGCAGCATCTATGGAGGTTTCATTTTTCATCGAAGATGCTGCCTGACCTGCTGAATTCCTCCAGTATTTTCTCTGTGTTGCCCCAATTGGTGGAGGCTCTTTATTTTCACCTGCTATTCGAACGTTCCCTCCCTACCTATCTGAGCAGCAAGTGTAACTCGATACAGGTTGCCTCAAACAACTAGGTTCACTGCCTGTGCTGTCACGCCCAACAAATTGTCTGAGTGAGGTCTTCCTCTGTCCATCCTTCAGTTGAGACGATGTCAGGTCTGTCTGTTGAGATCAATATCTTAACTCATTCCTTTCTCCCCTTTCCCAGTCAGTCATTGAATAAAGTGGGAAATTGCAATGTAAAAGTTCCTGTGCTTCCTGAAGCTGGTTACCAGGATCCCAGGATCCCACCCTCTGTAAAGAATCACTCTCAGTAAAGAACCCTGCAGCTTCACAGAACTAACAGTTCCACAAATGTTCCATTTGAATTACACCATGTTCCTCTAATTGAGATAAGAAAGACTAAACTTGGAGGACGTTGTCATTTAATTAGCCATTAATTAGATCAGCAAAGTTATTCAGAGGAGCATTTTAATCTTCGAGCTGTCAAGTAGCAATTAATTGTAAGGAAAATTCAAGAGGAGGCTTTTCAACCCTTCAAGCCTGTTTCCCCCATTCAATATCAAGGGTGACCTATGCCAAAATTTCACATACTGCCAGTGCCACATGTTAGAATGTGTATCGATCTCAGATCTGAAATTAACATTTTACCCGACATTGATGACTGTTTGCAAGCTTCCTGCACCTTAATTCTTACCAAGATTAGGAATAAAGTTACTGAAACTTTACTTTAAAAATAAAACTTAGTACTTGATGAACAAGAAAAGTGTATGTGAGTGTGTGTATGAGAGAGAGAGAGAGAGAGAGAAACAGAAACAGACATACAATCATCTTGTACCATGGCTATCATGAGATGAGATATGATAACTATAGTAAAAAATGGTCAGCTGAGATTATGTTGTGATGAAAGACCTTCAACAGTTAATTACTGCTCTTAGTGAAGACGAACCACTTGAGACCTGGTTTTTACCATCTAAGTGACTTAATAAAACTGAATTAGTATCAAGAAATTGGCAGGGCATGGGAGCCCAGTGGCTATAGATCTGGACTAATGATTTAAATCCCTATATGTCATCTGGGGAGCTTAAATGCAGTTAATTAAGTTTTTGGTTTTGGTTTCAGTTTATTTTTGTCACATGTAGCAAGATACAGTGAAAAGCTTGTCTTCAATACTGTTCATACAGGTCAAATCATTAGACAATGCATCGAGGTAGAATAAAGTAAAACAATAACAATACAGAATAAAGTGTAACAGTTATCAAAAAAGTGCAGTGCAGGTAAATGATAAAGTGCAAGATCATAACAAGGTAGATTGTGAGGTCAAGAGTCCATCTTATTGTACTAGGGAACTGTTCAATAGTCTTATAACAGCGAGGTAGAATCTGTCCTTGAGCCTGGTGGTATGTGCTTGCAGGCTTTTGTATCTTTTGCCCGATGGGAGAGGGGAAAAGAGAGAATGTCTGGGGTGGGTAAATCTGGAATTAAAAAGGTAACATGAAACTGCTAGATTGTTGCAAAACCTATCTGGCTAACTATAGTGAAGGAACTCTGGCAGCCTTTTGTGACTTATATATGAATTTAATCTGCAGCTAAAATGGCCATGTGCGTCAGTCAGTTTAAGGACAATAAGGAATGGGCTGTAAATGCTGCACTCATATCTTCAACTTCAAGTTTATTGTCATCTGACTGTAGTTATCATACAACCAAACAAAACAACATTCCTCCAGACCATGGTGCCGCCACAAAGGTATATCACACATAGCACATAAAACAAAATATTGCCACAAATAAGGTAATCAAATACATATAATTAAAATGCATGTAGTGCATAGTGAAGGTAAACAGTAAATAGCTCCCTGTCCTAGTGATGAGACCTTATGAGTGGCAGGGTATTCATTGGTCTCACAGCCGGAGGGAAGAAGCTGTTACCCAGTCTGGAAGTCCTAGTCCTGATGCTCCTGTACCTGCTTCCTGACAGTAGTGGGTCAAGGAAATTGTGGAATAGGTGGTAGGGATCCTCAATAATGCTTTGTCCCCTTTGTATGCAGCTCTCCTGGTAAATGTCACAAATAGAGAGAGAGAGAGACCCGGTGATCCTCTCGGCGGTTTATACTATCCTCTGTAGGTCTTGTGGGTTTTGTATAACATCAAATGCATGTTTTTGAGTGGTTAAATGGCACTGTTTCTTTCATGCCCAATTTGAGATAGACTGTATCGTCACTCCCAGGCCCTCTCCCTTCGGGCAGCTGTTTCCTTTTGCAGTTGTTGATGTACTCTGCAGTAATCTTCTCTCCAATGTCTTTCTCCAATTGTTTCTGCCTCTTGCTTTGCTGGATTCTGGGTGCAGCCAAACGCAGGGTGTGGAAATTAAAGCGTTTTGGTAGTTTAAGAAATATATACAGAGCAGGTAACGTATTCTGAATTGTATCCAGTGGCTAGCGCCATTGTTGGTTGTTGTGTGTGTTCTGTCTGCGGTATATCTGTGTTCAATTGTTTGTCTTGTCTCCTCACATTACAGTTGTCCTTTTGCATCCATGAATGTTAAATCCTTACTCACAGCCCTCTCTGGGCTGTGATTCCCATGTATTTTTTGTTCTTGTGGTTTGGGAAAGCACGTGGAAAGGTGGGGAGGAGAAGGGGCAAACAGGAGTTCAGTGTATATTTGTTTGATAACGGGAAGGAGATTTGTGTTACTGTTCATCTGTGGGCTGTATATAAGAAGAACACTGGCCAACTATTGTGCTGATTTGAAAGAAGTCTTTCCCTTCATCAAACTGCAAGTTAATTGTGGCTGGATAATTGGCTCTTGTGAAAGACTCCAGATGCTAGATCCAGTGAAAATATGTCACAAGGAGAGGATTTTCTCTGGTTGTCAGGGAAATTGCAAGTGAATTATGTTTCTAAAATCATTCTGAAAGAATGTGCAACTTGTGGAGCAGATTTCCAACCCATCACCCCACCCCTAAATGGTGTGGGTCGAGTTCCATTGATTCTGGCCCAACTCTGCCACCTTTGCCTGGGGCCCCAGTTAGCACCCTCCACCCCTCCACTTTGGACAGATTCCTTCTCAGCATTCTGCTCCAACCACATGACGTACAACAGTGGCTGTGTGTTGTGATCTGCACTTCTAAAATTCGGTTCTATTGAGATAAAAATAAATTCCCAGTGAAGACCTGCCCATTTACAAGGCCACTTTCCATCCGGGTGGGACTTTGGCTGTTTCCTTCCTCTCCTAGGGCTGGACATTGAGGGATCTCTGCTGGCATGCAGGAACCAGGGATCAGTCTTGGCTTAGTCCTGGTTTGTCCAGCTGGGTATACTGATAGTATGTGACAGGATCTTTTTAAATGGATTGATTGGATTAATTTTCAACCTGATGGGAGTTTTTCTTCTCATTGATCAATGTGTAACCATAACTATTGTATTTTGTGTGACTGATTTATCTGCACCACATGAATACAGGGTTGCGTTAGTAAATACCTTCATGCACAGCACAATGAGCCCTCCCAATATACCTCACACCTGGTAGCAGCATCAGACTTTCACATCAGTGCTGGGTTTTCCTATTTCCTTCTGATTTATTCTATCACAGAGCAAGAGGAGAACATTGAGTTCACCATCGTCTCCAGCACAGGCCAGATGTGGTACTTTGAAGCTGCGAATTTCGAAGAGAGGGATGCCTGGGTACAAGCCATTGAGAGTCAAATCCTGGCCAGCCTGCAGTCCTGCGAAAGTAGCAAGAACAAGGTAACTCAGTCAGCAAAGACCTGGACGCTGGACGCTGTCACTTCATAAGGGCAACACAAACAAAATGCTGGTCAGGCAAGCATCTATGGAGGAGAGTAAAGTTGACGTTTCAAGCTGAGACCCTTAATCAGGACTGGAAAGGGAAGGGGAAGAAGCCGGGATAAGAAGGTGTGAGAGATGAAGGAATACAAGCTGCCAGGTGATAGGTGTAACCAGGTGAGGGGAAAGGTGGGTGGGTGGAGAAGGGCTTGAAGTAAGAAGCTGGGAGGTAGAGTGCTAAAGAAGCAGGAATCTGATTGGAAACTATGGAAAGAAGGGGAGGAGGGCATGTGAGGAGAAGAGAAGGGGTGAGGGGGTAACCAGAATGGGGAATGGATAAAGAGAGAATTGGGGAGGGGGGAGAAATTACCAGAGGTTAGTTAAATCAATGTTCATGCAGTCAGGTTGGAGGCTACCCAGACAGAATATGAGATGTTGCTCCTCCATCCTGAGTTTGGCCTCATCTCGGCAGCAGAGGACGTTGGAATGGGAAGTAGGATTGAAATGGGAGCCCACAAGGGAATCCTGCCTTTTGCATCAAATGGAGAGGAGGTGTGTGGAAAAGTAGTTCCCCGATCTACGTCAGGTACCGGATATAGTAGATGAACCCGACAGACTCATAAGTGAAGTGTTGCTTCATCTGGAAGGACTTTTTGGGGCGTTGAATGGCGGTGAAGTGGTAGGTGTAGCATTTGTTCTGCTTGCAGGAATAAATGGCAGGAAGGAGATCAGAGGGGAGGGATGAGTGGACAAGGGAATCACATAAGGAGCGATCCCCGCAGAAAGTGGAGAACGGTGGAGGGAAAGATGTGTTTAGTGGTAATATCACATTGTAGGTGGCGGAAGATGTAGAGAATGACGTGCTGGATACGGAGGCTCATAAGGTGGTAAGTAAGGACAAGGGGAACCCCATCCCTGTTATGATAGCAGAGGATAGTGTGAGTGTGGATGTGCAGGAAATAGAGGAGATTCAGTGAGGACACGATGGTAGAATGACGCCTGGAATGACCCCCAGTGCTGCTTTTTAAAATGCTGCAAATAAGTTGCATTTGTTTCATTCCTCTTGTTAATATTTTCCAGAATTGATGTTGAGCAGCGCTGACAGGTGGCAGTGTCAGGGCAAGCACCTTGGATGTTTATTTTAATATCAGCCAACCCCAAGCCACATTGTTCCACTGGGCAGAACAGCACAAAGGCTGGAAAACTAAAACAGAATCTTGGAAATACACAGCAGATCAGCAACATCTGTGGTAGCAAACAAAAAAAGATTAGGATCAATGACTTTCCTGATTCTGGCGAAATGTCATTAAAATGAAATGTTAGATCTGTTTCTCCTTCCTCTCTTACTGCAGAGCATTTTCAGGAACCTATGCTTTTCTTTGAAACTTGTTTTACAGTTCAGGGTAGTCTAAGGTTGAATAAAAGAAAAATTTACTCATTTAGGTTTGACTCTGCCCAGTGGTTCAACTGGGTAACAAACTCCACCTGGAGTCCAGGAGAGACCAAGCTGACATGGTAGCATAGTGGTTAGTGGAATGTGATTACAGTGCCAGCGAACCAGGTTGAATTCCGCCACTGTCTGTAAGGAGTTTGTATGTTCACCCCGTGGCCGTCTGGGTTTCCTCCCACGTTCCAAAGATGTACGAGTTTGTAGGTTAATTGGTCACATGGGCATAATTGGGTGTCATGGGCTTGTTGGACTGGAAGGGCCTGTTACTGTGCTGTATCTCTAAATAAAATGTATAAAACAAAAAGAGATATGCCTGATGAAGAATGGCAGCATAGGGGCAAAGTTTCTAAACCCAGAGCCTGCACTGCTGATGCAGTGACAAGAGTTCAAATCCTACCACGGCAGTTGTGGATATACCTGTAAAATAAGCAGAAAACTACCACCTGGTTCACTAATATATTCAAGTAAGGAAATTTTCCATCCTTGCCCAGTCTAGTCAATACGTGACCCTGGACTCTGGGGCTCTGAAATGTAGGATGGAGAATAAATGCTGACCTTGCTGGTAGCATTCACATCCCAGGAATGAAAGATGGAACATTTTTGGTATAAACTGGTTTGAATTCTGGGAGCTTGGCTTGGAACTCTGTGTATTGCGAGAGAGCAGTGCTTTTCATTACTGTCTTTGTGTGTCCATTGAGCTCACTAAATGCAAAACCTTTGTACTTCAGGCTCGGATGGACAGCCGGAGTGAAGCTGTCGCCATTCAGGCGATAAGGAATGCGAAAGGCAACTCGTTCTGTGTTGACTGCAATGCTGCAAGTAAGGACCTATAAATTTTTCAAGACCTTAAAACAGATCGTCATCCTCCAATTATATGTGTCACTTCCTTCAAGGTTGTGAAGTCCATTTGAACCAGGCATGCTGTTATACTCCCTACTAATTGGGTCATAACTTGCACGCTCAGGGCACCTCGCTCCTGTTTCAGCCAGTCTTCAGAGCCCAAAATTAACGGACCATTAAGTTGCCACATGGACCCAGTGCCTGCACTGACTGACCAAAGTCCAACCCACTGCTAAATTAACATGCTTTGCATCCCATTTGCTCCTGAAACTGAGTGAACCCCAAACCCATTTCCATCCTAATATACCTCAGACTAGACAGTATGTCTCATGAGGATAGGTTGAGTGAGCTAGGGCTTTTCACTTTGGAGCGAAGGAGGATGAGAGGTGACTTGATAGAGATGTACAAAATGATAAGAGGAATTGAGTGGACAGCCAGAGACTTTTCCCCAGGGTGGAAATTGATAATATGAGGGGCAGAATTTTAAGGCGATTGGAGGAAAATATAGGGGGGTATGTCAGAGGTAAGTTTTTCACACAGAGAGTGGTGGTACACATGAATGACGGAAAAATGGAGGGCTATGTAGAAGGGAAGGGTTAGATTGATCTGTAGGTTAGAAGTCGGCACAACCGAAGGGCCTGCACTGTGTTTTAGTGTTCTATGTTCTATGTTCTAAATCTGCTGCAAAATATAAACTGCTGGAAGAACTCAGTTGGTCATGTACCATCTCAACTCCAAACATTGACCGTCCCTTCTTCTCCCCAGAGACGCTGCTCAACCCGCTGAACTCCTTCAGCATTTTTTTTTGCTCCAGGTTTCAGCATCTGCAGTGTCATATGGCTCCATTTAAATCTGCTGTAGTTTTTTTGCTGGCTTGTGGGAGCACTGAGTTTATGTTTATGGTGCTTATGTAAAACAGTGTATTTATTTCAACAACTTTAGCACCAAGAGATTCTTCAGATGCTGGAAATCATAAACAACACGCACAAAATGCTGGAGGAACTCAGCAAGTCAGGCAGCCACTGTGCAGGGGAATAACCATTGACATTTTGGGCCGAGACCCTTCATCAGAACTTACCCACCTCTGGAGACAGACTATACTGATATGTTTTATAAACCTACTGACTCTCACAGTTATCTATTGATTATACTTCTTCCCACCCCATTGCTTGTAAAAAAATGCTATTCCCTTCTCTTAGTTCCTCTGTCTCTGCCGCATATGTTCTTTCCACTCTAGAATATCTGAGATGCCCTCTTTTATTTAAAGAACAGCGCTTCCCTTCCACCACCATAGATGCTGCCCTCACCCGCGTCCCCTCCACTCCTGCGCATCTGCCCTCACCTCAGCCTCCTGCTGTTGTAACAGGGGTGGGGTTCCCCTCATAAAAAGTCCTGATGAAGAGTCTTGGCCTGAAACAGCAACTATTTATTTCTCTCTGTTCTGCTGCCTGACTTACTGAGATCCTCCAGCATTTTGTGTGGGTTGTTTCTTTCAGCATTTTTAAAAAAATTTCTGGACAACCAATCAGGAAGATTTTCATCATTTTAGATTGGACAACAGACTGGAAATTGTGCCCGCTTAGCAAACCAGTAGAAACAAAGGTGTCTTCTGTTACTTCTATGTCCCTGTACCTTGACGCCTCCACAGGCTGTGCACCAGTGGTGACAGGCCAAATCAGGGCAACTATCGGGCCTTCTGTTCTTGTCCACCAAAACACTCCAACCCCACTCCTCTCTGTATCAGCCTGTGATCTGAGCCACTTGTAGGGGAAGGATGGGCCACCACTCTGGTGTCACATTTTGCACTGTCTCTTTCCCGTTGCCCAGGCATTTGGAGATTTCCATTATTTTATTTCATCTGTGTTTGCTTAAACAATCAATTGAGCTGAGACATTTCTTTTTCACTTTTCTAGATCCCACCTGGGCAAGTCTAAACTTAGGGGCACTCATCTGTATTGAGTGCTCTGGAATTCATCGCAAACTTGGGACCCACCTCTCACGAGTCCGGTCCCTGGACCTCGACGACTGGCCTTTGGAGCTAACCCTCGTGTTGACGTCCATCGGGAACGAGATGGCAAACAGTATGTGGGAGAAGAATACTCAGGGGCGCAGCAAGCCCACCCCTGAATCTACACGGCAAGTGACTGCTTGGCACTGACCTTTGCTGTGGGCACAGAGAGAGGGATCGTACCTTTGAAAGAACGCTGCTACTTGTAGTGGGAGTTCTGTGATGAGTGCATATGTGTGTATATGTACGTGTTTGTGTGAGTATGTGTGAGTATGTGTGTGCGTGCATTTGAGGTTTTGTATGTGTGTATGTGTGCACTCGAGGTTCCAGGTATGTAAGTGTGTGAGTGTGTGCTTGTGTGCGTGTATTTATGACTGTGTATTTGAGTGCATGTGTGTCAGTACATGTGTACATGAGTGTTGAATATCTTGTGAATGCACACATGTGCATAGTATGCATATGTGTGTGTGGGGGGGGGAGGGTGGGAGAGGAACTTCTTAATGCAGTGAATTTAGACCTCCCTACTTATGAAAGGGTATACTGACTTAGAGGCAAGAGACTGCTGCCTACTATGGGTTCAGGGTAAAACACCCTGAATCCTTCCCTTCATCCACCATAATTCTGAGTTTGTGAGTGTGGAAATACAGTCACCATCACAGTCCCATTCAGAGCAAGTGCTTCCAGTGTTGAACAAAACAGTTTTTTAGCTGCCATTTTGTCATAAATATCCAGCTCTCATTGTGACCTGCCTTTCATTTTCTCTCTGCTACCTCTCCCACTTCACCCACATTTCTGCTACAGGGAAGAAAGAGAAAATTGGATCAGAGCAAAGTATGAGCAGAAGCTCTTTGTTGCACCCTTGAAATATCATGATGTTCCCATTGGAAAGCAGCTGTTCCGAGCTGTCATGGAGAAGGACCTTCAAAACATCCTACTGTTACTTGCACACGCCAAGAAAGAGCACATCAACGAATATATTGATGACAAGGACAAGCGGACAGCTCTGCACCTCGCCTGTGAGCTCAAGGATGTGGTGATCACACAGCTCCTGGTCTGGGTAGGTTTCTTTTCCCAGTGGATCAGGAGTCACATATTTATTCGTCCCAGAGTCCTAAACCTAAGCCAAGGGCGTAAGTCATATAAGTGTCTTCTAGTACCCTCACTTTGAGGATCACATCACTGTATTTTTGATAGAGATGTACAAGATGATAAGAGGCAGAGACAGAGTGGGCAGCCAGCACCTTTTTCCCAGGATGGAAATGGCTAATGTGGAGTTGCATAATGTTAAGGTAATTGGATGAAAGTATAGAGGATATGTCAGAGGTAGGACCCAAATTGTGTTTCTCCTATTGCGTTCAGTTCTGGTCATCTCATTATTGGAAGGATGTGGAAGCTCAGAGAGGGTGCAGAGGAGATGCTGCCTGGATTCAAAAGTATGTCTTATGAGGTTAGTTTGAGTGAGTTTGGGCTTTTCTCTTTGGGATGAAGGAGGATGAGAGGTGACTTGACAGGTGTATAAGATGATAAAATGCATGGATAGAGTGGACAGGCAGAGACTTTTTCCTTAATGGCTACTATGAGAGAGTAGAATTTTAAGGTGTTTTGAGGAAAGTATGAGGGGATGTCAGATGTAGCTTTTTTTTTGACATAGAGAGCGGAAAGTGTGTGGAATGTGCTGCCAGGAGTGGAGGCAGAGGCAGATACATTAGGGACATTTAAGAAACTCTTAGGCACATAAAGGAAAGATAAATGGAGGGCTGTGTGGGAGGGGAGGATTTATAATGATCTTGAAATAGGTTAAAAGGTTGCTATAACATTGTGGGCTGAGGGATCTGTACATGTACTACTGTATGATTTCCTTAAGGGACAATCTTGCCTTACAAACCTGTTGGAATTCTTTGAGGAGATTACAAGTAGAATAGATAAAGGGGATGCAGTGGATGTTATATATTTGGACTTTCAGAAGGCCTTTGACAAGGTGCCACACATGAAGCTGCTTACCAAGTTAAGAGCCCATGGTATTACAGCAAAGTTACTGGCATGGTTAGAGCATCGGCTGATTGGCAGGAGGCAGCAAGTAGGGATAAAAGGATCCTTTTCTGGTTGGCTGCCAGTGACTAGTGGTGTTCCACAGGGGTCGGTGTCAATGACTTAGATGATGGAATTGGCAAGTTTGCAGATGATATGAAGATAGGTGGAAGGGCGGATGGTGTTGAGAAAACAGGGAGGCTGCAGAAAGACTTAGACAGATTAAGAGAATGTGCAAAGAAGTGGCAGATAGAGCACAGTGTCGGCAAATATATGGTCATGCATTTTGGTAGAAAGAATAAAGGCATAGACTATTTTCTAAATGGGGACAAAATTCAAAAATCTAAGGTGTAAAGGGACTTGGGTGACCTCATGCAGGATTCCCTGAAGGTTAATTTGCAGATTGAGTCTGTGGTGAGGAAGGCAAATGCAATATTAGCATTCATTTCAATAGGTCTAGAATACAAGAGCAGGGATGTGATGTTAAGGCTTTATAAGGCATTGGTGAGGCCTCACCTTGAGTATTATGAACAGTTTTGGGCTCTTCATCTTAGAAAAGATGTGCTGGCATTGGAGAGGGTTCAGAGGAGGATCACAAGGATGATTCTGGGAATGAAAGGGTTATCAAACGAGGAATGTTTGATAGCTCTGGGTCTGTACTTGCTGAAATTTAGAAGGATGAGGGGGATCTCATTGAAACCTTTGGAATGTTAAAAGGCCTAGACAGAGTAGATGTAGAAAGGATGTTTCCCATGGTGGGGGAATCTATGATAAGAGGGCACAGCCTCAGGAAAGAGGGGCATCCATTTAAAACAGATATGGAGAAATTTTTTTCGTCTGAGGGTGGTGAATTTGTGGAATTTATTATAACAAGCAGCTATGGAGGCCAGGTTGTTGGGTGTATTTAAGGCAGAGCTTGATAGGTTCTTGTTTGGACATGGCATCAAAGGTTACGGGGAAAAGGCTGGGGAGTGGAGTTGAGGAGGGGAAAAATAAGATCTGCCATGATTGAATGGCAGAGCAGACTTGATGGGCCAAATGGCCGAATTCTGCTCCTATGTCTTTTGGTCTTACGTATCAAGTTAGATGCTCCCCTCCCCTGCCTTCTTATTCTGGCTTCTTCCCCCTTCCTTTCCAGTTCTTTGAAGGGCCTTGGTCCAAAATGTTGACTGTTTATTCCCCTCCATAGATGCTGTGTGGTTTGCTGAGTTCCTCCAGCATTTTGTGTGTATTAATCTACTGGACTGCTTTCATCTCTTTTCTGAAGGGGTTTAGCTCTCAATAATCACTATTTTGAGTGCTCCCCTCCTGATCAAGGAAGAGATGCTTCCACCTAACGAAACAGATTAATCATGAACAGGAGAAAGTCTGTAGATGTTGGAAATCCAAATCAACACACATCTCCATGGCCTTCTGTCTCTTTCACCAATCAACTTCCCAGGTTTTTATTTCATCCCTTCCCCTCCCAATTTCACCTATCACCTTTTGTTTCTCTCTCCCCTTCCCCCACCTTTTAAATCTACTCCTCAGCTTTTCTCTCCAGTTCCTCCAGTATTTTGAGAGTCAGTGGATGTTGTGTACTTGGATTTTCAGAAGGCCTTTGACAAGGTGCCACACATAAGGCTGCTAAACAAGATAGGGGCCCATGATATTACAGGAAAGATACTAGCATGGATAAAAGATTGGCTCACTAACAGGAGGCAAAGAGTGGAAATAAAGTGGACCATATCTAATTGGTTGCTGGTGACTAGTGGTGGGTGCTGGAGGGGTCGTTGTTGGGACCACTTCTTTTCACTGTCAGTGATTTGGGTGAAAGAATTGTCGGCTTTGTGGCCACGTTTGTGGACCATACGAAGATAGGTGAAGGGGCAGGCAGTGTTGGAGGAAGCAGAGTATCTGCAGAAGGACTTAGACACATTGGGAGAATGGGCAAAGAAGTGGCAGATGGAATATAATGTAGGGAATTGCATGGTGATGTACTTTGGTAGAAGGAATAAAGCTGTGGACTATTTTGTAAGTGGGGAGAAAATTGAAAAATCTGAGGTGTAAAGGAACTTGGGAGTCCTTGTGCAGAATTCCCTAAAGGTTAACTTGCAGGTTGAGTCGATGATGAGGAGAGTAAATGCAGTGTTAAAGAGGACTAAAATACAAAAGCAAGGGACTAAAATACAATACTGAAGCTTTATTCGGCATTGGTCAGACCGTACATGGAGAATTATGAGCAGATTTGGGCCCCTTATCCAAGAAAGGATATGTTAGCATTGGAGAGAGTCCAGAGGAGGTTTACAAGAATGATCTCAAGAATGGAAGGGTTAATACTTGAGCAATGTTTGATGACTCTGGATCTGTACTCACTGGAGTTTGGAAGAATGAGGGAAAATTTTCTGGAATTGCACAGTTGCTGTAAACTAGCGGAGCAATGGCTGAACAGTGGCTCACTATGGGTGGGATGGTTGGTACCGGCAAAGTCACACCATTTCCGATGCACATGCCGACTTTGTACCTCATCACATTCAAGGCTCAGGACAGCGGTGCAGCTAGTAGAATGTCTACTTTGCAGCCCCAAAGATCCAAGTTCAATCCTGCCCTCAGGTGCCTTTTGTGTGGAGCCTTCATGTTCTTCGTGTGAGTGCGTGGTTTCTTCTGAATTCTCCTGCTTCCTTCACATCCCTTAAGGTGTACGAGTGGTTCTGTGAGTTGCTGCTGTAAATTGGCACTAGTGTAGCTGATTTGATGGGAATATGGAGAGAAGAAAACAGATTAGGTTATGATTAGTGTTTGACATTTAATGGTCAACACAGATTCAGTGGGTTGAAGGGCCTGTTTACCTGCTGTAACCCTCTGACTCTTAATTTGGATTCCTAGCAGAGGGAATAAAAGAACATATAAAAGAGTACACTTGGAGCTCAGTCACGCGAAAGTAATAACTTTGATTAATTATTTATGAACAAATTATTTTGTATATCTCTTTGGCTGGCTGCACATCACAGAAAGAGACAAAGGCTTCATATGGTAAATTTCTTGAAAACCAGACAGCTGTTGCCATGCAACCAAATGCAGTGTCTATTTGGATGTAACACAAGCAAGCTGTAAAGAGACTGACAACACTCTAATCTGCGACTGGTGCTTTTAATGGAGCGAGAAATGCTCAGAATGAGAGTGAGCTCCCTGCTCTTCTCTATGGGATGTATATATGTATGTATATTCTCTATACAATCATTCATTTCTTGCCCTCTGTAACTAGCTGAAAGCATCTTGTTTGAAGGTCCCTTGGCAATAGCAGCCCTTCCACAGTCCAGTAGGGAAATAGTCATAATGTAATAACTTGATAAGAAGTCAGATTAGATCTGCCATATGCTGTGTGGCCCTGCTTGCAGCAGCCTACACTGTCCACTTTAGCCTGGCCCAGCCTGACAGTGGATGGTAGGCTTTTAGTTTTATGAGTTTCCTTCACAGTTTAATATTCTTCCCCACTCCTGCATTACCACTGGAATGAACTGCTTTGAGATTGTAATTATAAATGTCTCCCATTCCGTGAACTACAGAGTGAGTTGCTCAGTTCTCTTTGCTAGATTGAAGTGTATGAACCTCAGATTACTTCTGATTGAACTGGAACTTGAGAGCACTTTCAAATGCCAGTGCTTTATTGGGCGCTCAGCAAGACGTTTTCTGTGAGCAATACTCTGCTCCTCCAGCCACACTAACATTGTGGAATCAATTTCCCTAATGATTCAAATGTATAGAGCTCCTCAGATGAAGATGTAATCCATTATTTTTATTTAAACTTGCTGCAACTTTTTAAAACCCCTGCCTCTACTGAATCAATTCCCATCCTCTTCTCCCACTGACCGTAAAAGCCCCCACGTAGAAGCTTACAGCAAAAAAGGAGACAATTTGACTCATTGGATCTGTACTAGGTCTTTGTGCAGGCTCTTCAGTAAGTCACATTCCTTACAGCATACAGCATCCTGCCTTTCCCCTTTTGTTCTTCCCCTTCCAGTGTTTTCATGTTTTTTTCCTTCCAAACGCTGCTGGAGTCACAAAGTCATACTGCGCAGGAATTGTCTGTCGGCCCATCATGTCAATTCTGACCATCGTACTTACCCACCCTCATTTGGTGTGTAGCCTTGTGTACCTTGGCGATCTAAGTACTTGAGCAATTACCCATGATAGTCTCTTCCTCTACCATATCTTATATGCCTATTTCAGATTCCAACCACCCTCTGTATGGTTACAAAAGCTCTCAGATCCCCTCTAAATCTCCTGTCCCTTACCTTTTACCTCATGTCTTAGACACCACACCAAGACTACGACTATCTCCCTCCATCAGCTGTCGCATTCAGAGAAAGCTCTCTTCCTTATCCCAGCAAGGTGCAAGCTCTCTGCCTCTGTTGCCAGTGATCAGCAGCTGGCTTCAGTGCTGTTCATGTCAGATACCAGGCCCTGCCTGCATGCTGTCTTGGAGGCTGTGTCCCAACACATTCAGTGCCTCAGTACCTTGTGCATCATCCATGTCCCCCAACAACGGCCCAAGGATAAGAGTGTGTAATGTGGTTGGCTGCACCCTGCCTCCTGGCACAGGTTTACCTTCCTGTTGATGGAGAATGTTGCAGGAACTGACATCTTGTGTAATGAGGAAAGGTTAATTTGAGGGAAAGGGGGAATGTTTAATATTATTATTATTATTATTATTATTGGTTTATTATTGTTACAACCAAAGTACAGTGAAAAATTGTTTTGCATGCAGTCCATACAAATCATTTTATTACAACAGTGCATCAAGGTAGTACAAGGGAAAAGCAATAACAGAATACAAAATATAGTAGTTACAGAGAAATTGCAGTACAGGCAGACAATAAGGTGCAGGGCCATAAGTAGGTAGATTGTGAGGTCAAGGGTCCATCTTATACTAGGGGACCAGTGAATAGTCTCATAACAGTGGGATAGAAGATGTCCTTGAGCCAAGTGGAGTGGTACATGCTTTCATACTTTTGTATCTTCTGTGCAATAGAAGGGCTGAGAAGAGAGAATGTCCAGTGTGGGTGGGGCTTTGATTCTACTTGCTGCTTTACTGGGGTAGTGGGAAATGTAGACAGAGTCCATAAAGGGGAGGCTGGTTTTTATGATGTGCTGAGCTGTGTCCACAACTCTCTACAGATTTTGCAGTCATGGGCAGAGCAGTTGTCATACAAAGCTGTGATCCATCAGGACAGGATATTTTCTATGGTGCATTGCTAAAATTTGGTGAAGGTCAAAGGGGACATGCCAAATTTCTTCAGCTTTCTGAGGAAGTAAAGGTGCTGATGAACTTCCTTGGGCATGGCGTCTTCTTGGTTGGACTGGGGCAGAACTGGATGTTCCTTCCTAGGAACCTGAAACTCTCAACCCTGTCCACCTCAGCAGCACCCTTGATTTCTTTCTTTCTACAGAAGGCCCCAAAATAACGCCTCTTCCTATAGATGCTGCTTGGCCTGCTGCGTTCACCAGCAACTTTGATGTGTGTTGCTTGAATTTCCAGCATCTGCAGAATTCCTGTTGTTTGCGTTTAATAACACACTTATATTGGTTTTGTCTGCTTTGCAGTATGGCATTGACGTGAAGGCCAGAGACGTGAATGGAAACACAGCCCTGTACCATGCCTGGCGGGCAGGCAGCCAGGAGTGTATGGATGTCCTGTTACAACACGGCTGTCCCAGTGATGGCTGCAGCACAACGCCCAGCATCAGCAGGAAAGGTCTTGGTGCCAGTTTCGGAAGAACTGACTCCAGGTTTCCACATTAAAAAGAAGCCTTGAAGCACTCCTTTCCACACCTTGACATTCCTAAAGGGCAACCTCAAGACTTTTCCCAAACCCTCCAAACCCCGCCCCCCACCAACCCCCCCCCCCCCCGGCATTTTATTGCAAGATTTAGTGATCGGGAGGCGCACTTTATGGAAGCCCAATGTTGATTTTACAACAAATAACAATACCATTTGTCTCAATATCTTATGACTGAGCGATTGAAACTGCTGTTCTTCAGTGCAAGAGCTGTTCGATGTTTTAAGGCTTATTTCCTGAACTCTCCTTGGCAGGCCATACCAAAAGGTAACACAAGTGTCCCAATTTGCAGAGCAGCTTTGGGAGCAAAGAATTGATAACTCCTTCAAAAAAAAAATTGGAAATTGTTTACACAAATCAAAACCCATGATGTGCTGGAGCCTTGCAGCAGCAGTAAGTTACAGAGGCCAGTTTTCAGCTCCAAATCTTTTATACTTAACATAATGAAGAAGTTGTTGGTTTTATTTTCTGACTGTTTCAATGGTGGTCCTACAAGTACCAAATGTTCCCTTGCTGGGTTTTTTTTTTCAGATGTGCAATTGTATTTAAATTTGTAAAGGAAATTTGTGTGTAATATTGGATATTACAGTATTTAGTGAAATGTGAAAAGTACAGAACCTTATTTCGTATTGTTTTTTGAAGTACGATAGTTAAATATCAGTCTACTGGGGGATAGGAAAAGCAGTGTCGACATTGTCCATTTGAAGGGTTCCAAGAACAGATTTTAGGCACAGAGGTACTGTAAATAGTATCCTGTGACCTTGTAGAAATAGACTGTGTTGTGCTTAGCAATTCAAGGGAGTATTTGAAGCTGGTTATTTTGTCTCAGTACAATGTGTTGCTGGCCAACCCAGAAAGAAAGAGGGCTGCACTGACATAGAGTGGCAACACGGAAATGTGTGCAGTTCAAACTGGCCTTGTGATCTCAACAGACGGGGCAGCATCTGACATGAAGGCAGTCAAGGGCTAAAGTAACAAGGGGAGCAAGTCAATAAGCATTTTCTTTTCTATTAGGCTGTCCCAAACTCCAGACACATGAGCAGAAACATCTAGGCTAACCTTCCACGCTGTGAGACGCTGACTTCTGGATGCTACATTAAACCAAGGTCCTATGTGCATGTAAACAATCCCACAGCAATGTTTTTAAGATCGGGGAGATTCCACCCCACCCCTCCCATTCCGCACATAGTGTCCTACCCAATGTCTGTCCCTAAATAACATAAGATAAACATTTTTAATAACAATACTGCTAATGTGAGCTTGCTGCGCACAATTGACTGCCTTGTTTCTTGTGTCGCAAGTGTCTGCAAATGAAATATTTTATTGGATGCTTTGGGACATCCTGAGGTTGTAAAGGGCACTGTAAGAAAAGCAGTATTCTCTCCTCGCTGGCATTTGGAGAGCATTAATGCATACAGTCATGATACATGGGTCTGATATACTTTGTTTGCCCACAAGGAAATTAAAAAGCAGGATTTGTTACCAGGCTGCCCAATGATGACAGAGTGACATTGGGAGGTAACTTAGACCATATATTATGGGTTGGCTAGTCTAATGAGAGTAGAATTGGGGAGAGAAAATGAAGGATTTAAATTTGTATGATGTACTACAAATTGAGCTAAATGTGCTATGCTTGGTTTTACAGAAATTCTCCCTTCAGTCCTAATAGATTAGGTATGACTAGGATGTGGTAACTCTAATCCTCTGGTAGAGTGACAGGAAATGCTTTAATGTGAGGACAAGTCTAATCTATCATTTGTAGGTTTTAATTTTCATCTGGAAGTCTGAGTGAAAAGCCAGGACTGGAACAACGTGGGATGGGAGACAGTTACAAGGTAAAAAGTTTAGGTGAGACCAGACTTGGGCAGTCAAATTCTGGATTGTTGGAGGAAGTACAAAAGCTGCTGCACGCTCAGTTTACAATGGCACCTACAAATGCCGCTGTTTAAGGTCTCATTGCATCCACCATATTTTTCATATCTCAACCCCATGAATGGATTCTTGTAGCTTTTGCATTAGCACATGATTTTTATTTTATGTCCCATCAATAAACCAGAGTCTCAAATGTATCTGGAGCACCAGAGAAACAATAAGTGGGCAGAAAAAGCAGGCCATGGTTTCCCTCAGCTCATGTAGTGCTTACCCCTGAGCAGGAGGGTTGTGACACAGACTCCTCACCCTACCCACCCCCTGACTTACATCTTCACGCTGTACTATCAGAGGTATTCTCGTTCAGATAGGACTTCAAAATGAGCACAAACACGAGAAAAGCTGCAGATGCTGGAAATCCAGAGCAACACACACAAAATGCTGGAGGAACTCAGCAGGCCAGGCAGCATCTACGGAAAAGAGTGTAGTCGACTGTTTTCCATAGATGCTGCCTTGCCTGCTGAGTTCCTCCAGCATTTTGTGTGTGTTACTTCAAAATGGGTCTGGTCTGCCTGCTGTGGTGGCCCAGGTGGATATTACAAAGCCCTATGGCACGGCAGGGAGTTCTCCTGGTGTCCTGGCTAATGTTTTGTTTTCCCTTAACACACGCCACTAAGGATGAATTAACTGGCCTTTGATTCAATTGCTGCTTCTGCAACCTTGCTGTATGCAAAATAATTGCTGCATTTGCCGATAAAGCAACAGGCGCTGCACTCAAAAATAACCCCAGGAACATGAAGTGCTTTGGGACATTTTCTGAGAGATACAATGAGGCGCAATATAAAATGTAGGCCTTTTCAAAGCAAATTTTGCGGCATGCTTGGGGATGGCGGAAGGAGTGGGCTAACATTGATAACTTAGTATTATTTTGGTAGTAAGCTTTTGCCCAGAATATCGAGCACTGAAAACTAAGCTGAAGTAGTTCTTATAATCATTCTGTGGAGCGATTTGCTCCAGGTGCTATACCTAGCAAAATCATTAACAGAGCACATGGACAATGACTCACGCAGATATTTACTCCATTCCTCCTCCCTCATCCAGACCTCAACCCCTTTGTAGTCTGATAGTACATCTTGTAGTGTTCATTATAAATAGACAATCTGCCTGTCAAAGTACAATGAGAAAGAAATCCAAACAGAAATTCTGCTTCCTCCTAGCTTGATGGTGCGAGTTGTCTGTATTTGTGAAAGTTGTTTAGAAGTCTATGACCTTTTGATGGAGACAGTTTTCCCAGTTTCATTCATTCCTTATTTTACTGATTTCAGATTTTTAACCTTCTGTGCCATCTATATCTGTGAATGTTTACTGCCTAATAAAACTCATCGCAATGTTAGCAAACAGAACTTATTTATTTTTAATTTCCTTCCTTCTCTCCCAAGGCACTGCCCAGCCTTTGCCAAATTAAACCCATCCCTCCCCCATGAAGGCATCAGAGATGGAGCCTGTTCCTGCCTTCACCCCAGTGCTCACACATCTCCCACCAGAAGTCACTGCTAGTCTGCAGGAAAAGATTCACTCAGTTTTCCTCTTCCCCTTTCCTTGTCCAAGAGCCCCAATTTCACCAGTCATATTGCTGTTTAAAATAAAAATGTGTGGCCACATATGCTAAATGCATTTTGTACTCAAAATGCTCGACAATTAATGCTAATGGCCTCTACGCCCCACCTGACTGCCTTAACCAGCATGTTCATAGTTAGGGAGAAGAGGATCACCGAGATGTGCTCATTCCTGAGGAGACTCTCAATCTGATGTTCCCGTGGTAGTCCAGGATGAGGTCCCTTATCTTCCTCGGAACATGATGTGGGTTCAGTACAAACTCCACAAGCTTATGTGGTAATGACCCATATGCATTGGCAAGGTCCAGCCATAGTACAACTAGGTCTCCCTTCCCTTCGTGCACTTCCCTGATTAGCTGGGAAAAAAAACTCCCATGTGTTCCAGACACCCTGGCACTCTGGGAATCCCTCTTTTCTGTACAGATGTATCAATGTAGGCATTTTTGAGAAGAAACTCAATCAGGTGACAGGAAACAATACTGAAAAATATACTCCCTTCTACGCTGAGCAACGAGATGGAGCTAAAGTGCTTAACGTCCTTGGAGTTCTCCTCTTTGGGGATCTAGATTCCCTCTGCACACCTCCACTAGTCCGCGACCTTTCCCCTACACTAGATAACCTTAAGGAATTTCCAAAGTAGCTGGAGGAGCTTGGAACAGTGTTTATACCTTGTGGGGTACTCCACTGGGACCAGAGGCAGAACTACCTCTGACAACTTCCTAGACCCCCTTCCAACTGGGCTCCTTGCCATTGAACTCAACTGCAGGATGAGGAGGATTTACTAGGGCGCCATGGCCTTCTAGCTCCTACTCCCTCTCTGAGTCATTGAGGGAATTCTGAAGGTGTAGATCCATCTCTTGTTTGGAGCATGCAAGGTGCCTGCTATGCTTCTGTTCTAGCATTTGTTTGGTGAATCCACAGCATTCGCAATAAAGGCAGCTCATTTCCTGGCTCTCTCTCTTTCCCATCCTCTATGCCATTCTGCCCAATGCAGTGTCATAAACTTGCTTCTGAGAATGTTACGGAGCTCGGCAAGTGGTGGTTTCTCTTCTTCACTTGTCGCCCTGTACTGTTCAACCTGGGATCAGAGCTCTTGACTCAGCTGGTATATTTTGCGCCCCCCCCCCCCATGTTTCACAATGTAGGGACCTTCGCTGGCTTTCTTCTGCATTAGGCTGAATCAGTAGTGTAGCTGACAATGATAGTTGACATGGAGTCATTTATTGACTTCTCCCTTGGCTATTCCCTCAATTATATGGACTATGTCCTCCTCAAATTGCAGCCACTCCCTCCAATGACTTGCTGGAGGTCATTAAACCCACCGGCGTTCTGCTATTCTGCCTGGAGTGGAAGTTTCTGACACTTGGAGGTTCTGGGCGCTGTGGGGTGACTTCGGGCTGGGCTCTTCCTACGTCTCACCAGGAGTAAGTCCTGAGTGCTGCGTTGCTCTCTCTTACTCCAGGCATTTCATCTTGGCCTGATATATTTTTAGGCCACACATTCTTGCACACCTTTCCGCAAATGCATCTCTCGCTCGTAATCGATGGTCGTCCTAGTGGAGTGCTCATCCTTTTGTCCTTCCGGGCTCCCGTGGAGGTATGTCTCTATAAGTCTGTCCATAGCTTATAGGGTGTCTTCCTCTTGGAAGATGCAGGTTGGGTTGCTAGCCCTTCCTGCCCCGGTTGACGTCTTTCTGAGCTGTCAACTGTCCCTCAGTAGTCACCAACCTGTTCTTGGTTGTTACCCAGTCTATTACTGGGTGTCACTAGCTGAGCCAGTGCTTATGATGCCGAGGTAGATCCTAGGATGCGCTGGGACACATCATCAGTGATGTAACCTGGGGTCATCGGGTGTTTCAGGTCTTTCAACATCAGACGCTCTCACCCAGGTGACCCAGCCAGGGTTGATCAGGCCCCGGCTTGTGTCCCAGCAGCTTTGGTCCACGGGTCACACCTCTTCATCCATAGCAATCTGAAGGCTCACTCAGCAGCCTCTGTGATAGTCCTGATGGCTGTTTTCTTTGCAGCCCTTGTAATGCCAAGGAGAGAGTAGGTTCTGCACAGCAAGCAACCAGCAAAACTTCTACAACCCACCTCTAGAGTCTCGCATCATGCCCTCCACCCCTGTCTCTGTCACTGCTCTACCAGCTCCTGGTATCTGGCATTCAGATGCCTCCTCAATCTCCCTTAGGAACTATCAGTTCTACCATGACCACCTACTGCGAGGGTTTCTGACAGAGCGGCCATGTCAGGCTTTAGTGATGATGATGTGATAAAGTCAAGGAATTTTAATTGCTTGCTCACATCAACTTTCAGTTGCCAGTCAGATCCCGTGGCGAGCAAGCCTGCTGGTGATCTGGGCTGAGGCTATGGTAGATCTCCAGTTTTGACAAAAGCTATGGGCTTTCTGGGTTGGCAGAGGTGCCTAGTATTGTTAATGGCCGAGGAGATACTTTCTGCCACTGCCTTGAACACCTGGTCATGGTGCCAGCAGTAGCATCCTTCTCCCAAGACTTTTGGGCAGCTGCTGAGAAAGTATTCCAGGGTCCCTCTGCCAGGGCAGAGAGGACATGATTGTACCTTGCTCTTGCTCCAGGCAAAAAGATTTGCTGAACTAGGCAGGATGTCGTACACAGCCTGGATCATGAACTTGATGCACTGGGGTTCTGCCTGACAGATGTTGGACCAGGAGATCTTCCACTTCAGCGCACCCTCAGACATTGTCCAAGCTCCCTGCTGCTCCATTCCTACCATCCTGGTGGTCCGCACTTCCTCGACAGCTGCTCAGACTTCTTCCTGGACAAGTTTGCATCTGTTCCTGCCCTGGGCCCTGTCGAAGCAGGTAGATGGGAAGTTGCCCAGCTTTGCCTTGCCAGCCACCACTGTCCCTACCAGATCTCTGTGCCTCAGACGTGACTCAGCCATCTCCATGGCTCCTTGGCCTTCCATTTCCTGCCTGTACAAACTTCAATGCCTGCTGACGAGACTTTGGAGTTACTAGGATCTATACATGTACCCAAGAACATTTAATTGGAAACCAGTGACACTTAGTACAAAGTAAATTGGTTTTTCAAATTGAAATTTCAATACGAGGGGGTGATTGATAAGTTTGTGGCCTAAGGTAGAAGGAGTCAATTTTAGAAAACCTAGCACATTTATTTTTCAACATAGTCCCCTCCTACATTTACACACTTAGTCCAGTGGTCATGCAGCATACAGATCTTGGACCTCCAGAAAGTGTCCACATCAGGGGTGATTGATAAGTTCGTGGCCTAAGGTAGGAGATGAGTTATTAACTTCAAACTTTCTGCATTATCACTCAAAGAGTTGAACTGCACGTGCATGTAATGAGAGCTGTATAACTCATCTCCTTCTACCTTAGGCCACGAACTTATCAATCACCCCTGCTGTGGACCACTTCTACAAAGAAGGGATCCGTATGCTCCACGACTGCTGGACGAAGTGTGTACATGTAGGAAAAATAAATGTGCTAGGTTTTCTAAAATTGACTCCTACCTTAGGCCACAAACTTATAAATCACCCCTTGTAAGTGGCAAAATAATGTTGTGTATTTGATCTGCCAGGTTATGTTGATGAATGCTCCCTGTATGTCCCCATAATACAAGATTTGCCTCAGTTAACACAGTCTAAGAATGTAATTCTAATATAAAGTCTGTTTGAGACACTGAACTATTAAAGCCCATCATAAACTGCTAGCTCTACAGCAATGTTTGATCATCAAAAACTGTGGTCATCTTCTACTCCAGTAACAAAGAATTGACAGGTTCTCCACTGTCCTCAAATATTTAAAAATGTTTATGGCATACTCATCCACAGGAACAGGGAATGCTAAGTACGGAAGGCCATCCAACCTTTCAAGCCTGTCCCACGATTCAGTCAGAACACAGACAATTTGTACTTTCATTCCATTGACTTGACTATGTGGCCACACAGTTTTATTTCAAACATCTATCAAAATCTCAGATTTGAAAAGTTCAGTTAACCCTAGCAATTAAAACATTTTGCAGGAGAGAGGTCCAGATTTTCGCCACCTTTGTGTGGGAAAAAAAATCCCCAATTTCACTCCTGGTTGGATAATATCCAACTGTAAGATTATGCTCCTTGTTCTGGATTTCACAGAAGAAAGCTTCCTTTTGAATTACCCTTTCATCAGTTAAACACCCTGGATCAGATTGTTCCTCAGTCAAGGCAGTTCACCACGTGTTTTGTTAGAAAGTAAAATTGTCATCTTTTTCAGCAATTACCAAGTTTGCATCTTTGAATATTTCTGTCTCCAGTTGTAGGCACAAACAGACTTTGCAACATTGAAGTGAACAATTCATTAAGAGCTTCTATTTCTGGAACTTTTACAAAAAAAACTTTGCAAGGTGTTTCAATAATTTCAACGCTTAGAATGTAAATGCTTCTTGTGAACATTTTTTCTGTGTATTGGCCACTTTTATATCCATTTGACTTTGTTACTGGATATGTAATGCTTATAGCTAGTTTCCATTTTACTTGTTTTTACTTAAAATAATTGTATACAGAGTCTGTAAACTGTTTCTTAAATTGTGATTTCCCTTGTGAATTGTGATACAATTCCATTGAAGTGAATTTAATTTCAAAAGTTTAAGTTGTATTTCTGTATTTGTATAAAATTATTCAATGGGGGAGGGGAGTGTCTCTCATTCTTCTTTTTTGCTCTGGGCTGGTTGGTTACAGAATTGCATCAAAATCTGTTGAACTGCAGTCTGACCTGGTTCAGTGCTTAACTGGAAACCCAAACCTTTCATTTCCTCAGCTGAGCCTTTTCCAGATCACTTGCAAACAAGGCCGCTTTAAATTTCTGCCTGCGCTATTGTGTTACTATCATTATCAAACCATTTGGTTTACAACTTTATTCTGGCAGAGAAGATTCAAGTGCAGTCGCCTGCTCATTAATTTTGCACACACTCCCAGCACATCTCTCTTGCTGACATCCACTGAACTGTGACCTAGGTCTGCAAAGCTGTACGAGACCCTTGAAGAGAGTCACTGGCTTTATATTTATGGTATTTATTCTGCCCGGTATTTGGATACTTTTCAATGGGAAATGACCCCCATCTGATGATCAGTGTTGAGGGGTGAGCGCTAAAAGCATAGAATGTGTATAGTTCATGGAATGTTTTTATCCTTGAGATCTCAGATTTGCTTTAAAACCAACTAGCATTGACTTGAATAATTGTTTTACTGGCTTTCTCCATGAGAATATATTGTGGACATGAACTCCCAACAGTGTTGTCACCCCTTTCATTAGGTGCAGTTCACTGCCAAGGTTCAACCATTATGCACTTCTGTATTCAATCTAATGAGCTAGGCAGAACATTATCAGTGAAATGAGGTGACGACCTCCATTACCATGAAATATGTATCATCAAACTTGTACACTGTGCTAATTGAATTCTTAAGCCCAAGTTGTGTCTTTGGTTTAAGAATTCAATTGCATGTACAAACTAAAACTTTACTTGATCCCTGGTTTATCCCAGTGTAGTGGATGGTAGTTGGGTAGTGTGAGGATTTGATTTGATTCCACTGTTACACAATAAGGTTGGTCAAACGCTAAACAAAAAGATTAAAAGAAAAACTACAAATGCTGGGAAGTTGAACTCTTGCTCTTTAACTACTTTTATTTCATAACTTTTTATCATAGAAAATAAAACATAGGAGCAGAATTAGGCCATTCAGCTCATTGAGCTTTTTCCGCCATTCAATTATGACTGGTTTATTATCCCTCTCAACACATTCTCCTGCCTTATCCCCATAACCTTTGATGCCTTTACTAATCAAGAATCTATCAACCTGTGCTTTAAATATACACAATGACTTAGCCTCTACATACAGATTCACCACATTCAATCTAAAGACATTCTTCCTCATCTCTGTCCTAAAGGGATATCCTATTCTGAGGCTGTGCTCTTTTGCCCTTGACTCTCCTACGAGAGGAAACATCCTCTCTCCCACATTCATTCTATCTGGGCCTTTTAATATTCAATAGGTTTCAATGAGATTCCCCTTCATTCTTATAAAGTCCAGGGAGTACAGGCCCAGTGCCATCACTGTTCATTTGTTAAACCTTTCATTTCTGGGATCATTCTCGTAAACTACCTATGTGCCCTCTCCAATGCCATCTTCCTTTGTTCTCCATCTCTCCTCTCTTTCTATTGCCACCACCAGTCCATCAATAGGAGTTTTAGCTATCCCCCCTCCACTCTCTCTGCAACTAAAGCTAACTTGTTTTCTGTCTTTCCCTGTTCTGACAATTGGTCTCTCACCTGAAACATTAACTTCGTTGCTCTCTACAGGCACCCAATCTGATCTGCTGAGTGTTCCCAGCATTTTCTGCTTTTATTTCAGCTCAAAACTATTATGTTCTGAAAGACATTAACTCACTGTCCCCTTCAAGGTTATTCACTTGGCTTTCTCTCTGAGCATTCCCCCAGTTGTTCACTTTTCAGTGTCCTTCAGTCAGTTGGTTCAGACATTTGTGTCCGTGCTTTGCATCACAGTTGTTCATTTTTAAAATGAAGTATTAACATGGAGTCTTGTGTATCTTAGGTGAACCTTAAATACCCTGTGGCATCTTCTGAAGGTGTCCTTGCTAACAAGTGATCGTTGTTTATGAGATGGCGGAGAATTACAGTTGTTTTTTGCCTTTGTTGGAATCACTGCTCTGCAGAAATGCTATAGACAGCTGTAATGAACTGCTGTTCAACTGCCGTGCCTCAATTAGAATGGAACTGTTTCTTTCCCCAGTTTCCCAGGTGGACTTTGATGAGAAGACATGTTGCATTTTTCATTATATGGAGTTAGTGACATAACATTTTCCTGCCTTTAATCATTCTTAGAGTCATACATCACTTCAACAGACTCCTTGGCTCCCAAAGTCAGTGCTGACCATTAAGCCCCGGTTACATTAACCCAACCCAAAAGTATTTTATTCTCAACTCCCGTAAGATTCTACCACTCGTTTGCATATTAAGGACAATATGCAGTGGCCAATTAACCCACCAACCCTGGACACCTTTTTCAGAATTACGTTTATTATCACTGAGATAGGCCGTGAAATTTGTTGTTTTGTGACAGCGGTACAAGACAAAATATTACTGTAAGTTACAATAAATAAATAGTACAAAAGAGGAGTAGTGAGGGAGTGTTCATGGACCATTCTGAAATCTGATTGTGGAGGAGGAGAAGTGGATTCTGAATCGTTCAGTGTGGGGCATCAGTTTCCTGTACCTCCTCCCCATTGGTAGTAACAAGAAAAAGGCACATCCAGGATGGTGAGGATGTTTGAGATGGGTGCCAACATTGACGCAGCACCTTTAGAAGATGTCCTTGATGATGGAGAGGCTTGTGTCTGTGATGGAGCTGGCTGAGCCTTTGGGATATGGGAGGAAATGGGAGCAGCTGGTCCAAACCCACACAGTCACAAAAAGAACATGCATACTCTGCACAGATGGCTATGCTTTCCTTATTCTTGAATTGGCATCAGTCTACAGAACTATTCTCTGCTTTCACAGACTGGGCTCCCCGTGTCCTGTGCTTGGTGTAAGTTTGACAGAGACCGTCACACATACAATTCCCCTCTGCCCTCTTGCAATGACTGATTCATTCCGCTCCCACTGTTTTGTTCCATTCAGTCACTAACCTCTACAGATAATTAAATTGCAGCTGTCTTTTCCACACAATGCTACAGTGTAGAACCAGACTGTTTAGAAGAGCTCACCACTGACCTCTGTAGCCTGGCAATATTTTTCTCATCCAACATTTATCCAATCACTTATTAAAGTAATGATTGAATTTACCTCCATCATCCTTCTGAATCGCTATAGCTCACTGCATAACCGCTTTTACTCTCATTGGTTCTTCCCACCCTCCCTCATGATGAATGTGTGCCCTTGTACACTGAGTGATAGTTTAGAATTCTTTTCAACAGGGAACAATGATTGTTTCCCTTTCCTCTCCCCCAATGCACAAAAAATTAATTGAAAATGTGAAATATTTTTGTAGACAGATATGTGCAAAAGGAGCATCAGTTCTACCTTATATCCATATGCAGTCTGAGTTCCATTAAAATAATTCCTAACCATGCTTGCGAGTGACTTTCAGAAAGCTGGGACTTGTATTTGGGCACAAACAACCAATATACAAGAAGGCACTGAAATGGCCACTCAATTTGTGCTAATACATATAGTATACGCCAGTTGTAAATGAGATGAAGTGTCATTATATGATGCTAGGCACACGCACAGTCCAACAATATTTGTTTCTAGATGTAGAGATGTTTAAGGAGAAAGCCTTGATTTTCCACTACAGGAATAATAAGATTGAGCTTGGCCAATTGCAAAAGCCCTTGAAGTGCATGAGAAAAGGTCCAGTGAAATATTATAGATAAATTTCAACAAATTATCTCAGGCAGTGGTAAAACTTGGACTGTAGTGCAATCAAATTGAGTTAGCGGATTCAGCGAAAATGCAACTCTGAAAGGGCTACAGCCTTTCCATTGGAGAGAACCTTGTGATAGGGTCAGAAGGGTGACTCAGTTTCCACACTGAGACAGAAGACACTCTTCCCTCCATTGGGCAGTTGGAGCCTCTGCTGCAGAGGATGTTGAGACTGAAGGTACCAGTGCTGGCTGCATGGATCAGAGTCACTAGCACCTGCAATGCTTTTGGGGAAAGAATAGCCAGTACTAGGAGGGAGGCGCATATGTGAAAATCAAAAAAAGTACAGCTACTGGAAATCAGAAAAAACCTGGAAAATATCAGCAGGTCAGGCGGCATCTCCAGAGAGAAATAGTTAATGTCAATTGCTTACACTGATGCTGTCTGACTTCCAAGTATTTATAGCATTTTTGTTTCAAAGACAAATGTAAGTGTTCTCTCTTACAGTCACAGAGCACTACATCACAAAAATAGGCCAAGATCTTCCCAGTCTCTTTCCATGCATTGATGACCACACTGATCTACAAGAGGACCAATTTTGCCCCTTCTTGTCCTTTTGCTCTTAATATATCTGTAGAAACCCTTGGGATTCTCCTTAACCTTGTTTACCAGAGCAACCTCATAACTTCTTTTAGCCTTCCTGATTTCCCTCTTGAGTATTTTCTTGCATTTCTTACACTGCTCAAGTACCCCATTTGTTCCTTGCTGCCTATACCTGCTATACACTTTCACTTGCATTGTCCTGGGACCCTTAAAGCATGTCACCTGCTGGGAGCTCTTGGGGTGGGGAGTGCAGGGAATTGTTTTGAGCCAAGCATAGGATAAAACTCCAATGATCTGGTTTCTTGATTGCTCGGGACAACTGACGGTCTAGTGTTTCGCTGACCTCGGTCATCCAGAATGTGAACTGGGGGTTCACAGTGCAAGTGGGGTATGCACCCAGAGCAAGGATTAGGGTCCAGCACACCAGCAATGGGAGTGGGTTTCTGGCCAGAGCTAGAGTCCAACACGCTTTTGTGTTTCCTGCTCCCTTTAAACACACTAGGTTTACCAGAAACATTTTTATACTACTGCGTAACATGTGGAAAATAAGATAAGTGAAAATGTAATAGAAGTAATATCCAATAGTGTGGAGACAATTTGATTGTGTCAATGCTGGACATACATAATATTAGATTATATTAGCTTTATTTTTCACATGTAAATCTAAAAATCGAAACCTACAGTGAAATATGTCATTTGCATCAACTACCAACACAGTCCAAGGATGTGGTCAAGACAGCCTGCAAGACTTATTATGCTTTGGCACTAACATAGCATACCCACAACTTACTAACCTGTACGTCTTTGAAATGTGGGAGAAAACCAAAGCTCCCAGAGGAAACCCATGCAGTAAAGGGCGTTTCCTTGCTTGCAAGTGCTGAACAGCAAGTGGAGCCTCAGATCTCTGGGGACAACAGGAACGCAACGGCCCCAAGACTCTTCGCAGTTGTTCCGTCAATCAACTAATGTTTCATCCTTCTAAACCTGACACCTGTGAGAACTGTCACTTACTCGTGGCATTGGGTTCACTTCCAGAACAAACTACTTCATAATCCTGTGACTATTAAGAATGTACAAATCCTTTCCAGGAAGCGGTACCCTGTTGTTAATGTGAGGAATGCTGCACCCAAATGGATGCTGCAACTGGCAGTAAAATAAAGGAAGCCGCGAAGCTTGGTATCCTGTCCCCAGAGACCTTCTTTCAACCATGAAAATATTACCTATTTGAAGTATAATAGCAATACAGGCACATTCTTCAGGCTGCCTGAAGCAGTACATAGCCCTGAATTGGACGTGGAAGGACTGGATAGTACAACACCTGCATAAAGAGAGCTGTGCCTGCGTGGTGGTCAGCCCAGCAGCAGATGGTGGAACAGTGACACAGCCAACCTTGCTAAGATAAGTGGGTCTCACAACATCTACAGGTTAGTATTTTATAAGACACATTGGAGTATTGTGAGCAATTTTGTGCCCTCATATCTAGGAAAGGATGTGCTGACATTAGAGAGGGTCCAGAGGAGATTTATAAAAATGGTCCCGGGAATGAAAGAGGTAATGCATGAGGAATGTTTGATGGCTCTGGGCCTGTACTCACTGAAGTTTAAAAGAATGGGAGGGAGGGGAATCTCATTGAAGCTTACTGAACATTGAAAGGTCTAAAGAGAGTGGACATAGAGAGGGTATTTCCTATAGTGGAGGATTCTAGGACCAGAGGGCATAGCTTCAAAATGGAAGGGTATCCCTTAGAACAAAGATAGGGAGGAATTTCTTTAGCCAAAGGGTGGTGAATCTGTGGATTCATTGTCACAGATGGCTATGGAGGCCAAATCATTGTGTGTATTTAAAGCAGAGGTTTTAGGTTCTTGTCTAGTAAGGGGATCAAAGGTTATGGGGAGAAATCAGGAGAATGGATTTGAGAGGGAAAATAAATCAGCCATGGCAGAGCAAACTCGATAGCCCAATTTTGCTCCTATGTCTTATGGTGAAGAGAGGGACCGAGGGTATTAATAGTTATGATGAAAACTTCTCCAGTGGCTTGTATGTTGTCCATAAAGAACTTACCCCCACCCCACCTTAACTAAAATGTTCATAATATTCAGAAGCCTGATTTGAATACTGGTGCTCCCATTGTGACTATCCACAGGAGATGGAAATGATGAATCACAGGCAGCCGAGAAAAAAAACAAAAATATAATGGAGCCCCCAATAGACCCAACTAATGTATAATGCCAAAGAATGCAAAGTGAACAAGAATATAATACTTTAACGGGCAACAGGACATGTAGGTAACTTCTCAAAGCCCATTCAAGTCCCTGGCATCTGCATGGCACTTGATCTGAATAAAATACAAATGCACGCTACCTTTGCAATTAGAGAATCATCATTTTACTCCCAAAATTTGGTATTAAGAAAATCATGCACTTTATAACTGGTGTATGAAATTGGAATTGTAGTTCCAAAAAAGTTGCATGTTATGGAACCCTGTGTTATCAGAACATAGAACAATACAGCACAGTACAGGCCCTTTGGCCCACAATGTTGTGCTGACCTACTTCACAATTAACCTTATCTTTCCCTCCTACACAGCATAAACTCCTCATTTTTTTCCCTTACATCCATGTGCCAATGTAAGAATCTCTTAGATCTCCCTATTGCATCAGCCTCTGCTACCAGCCCTGGCAGTGTGTTCTTGGTATCCACCACTCTCTGTAAAAGACAAACTACCTCTAACATCCCACCCCCTCCCAAACTTTTCTCCAATCACGTTAAATGGATGTCCTCTGGTATTGGCCATTTTCACCCTAGGATAAAGTCCCTGGCAGTCCACTCAATAAATGCCACTTATCATCTTATACACCTTAACCAAGTCTCCTCTCTTCCTCCTTCATCCCAAAGAGAAAAACCCTAGCTTATTCAACCTACCCTCATAAGACATGTTCTCTAATCCAGACAACATCCTGGTAAATCTCATCTGCACCCTCTCTAAAGCTTCCACATCCTTCCTATAATGAGGCAACCGAAACTGAACACAATACTTCAAGAGTGGACTGTCCTGGGTTTTATAGAGCTGCAACATTACTTTTTAGTTTCTTAGTTAAAAACATATCATATTAGCTTTCTAGTAAAATTCCATGATTGATATGTGATCAGAGATGGGTTTCTATTTGTCGATTAGCATCAAGGGTCAACTTTATCTATCATATACATTTAAATCAGTTTGCTGTGGTGTTTTGGGTGCTATATGCAACAACAAAAGATAACAACATTCAACAATTACACAGAATAAAGAAGTAAATAAAAATAAAATTCGAAGATTGGTATGGAGTAAAATGTACATAAATACATGAATACCAGCATGTATTTACAATGTAAATGGCATTGCAAAATGTGGTTTAAAGTGTCTACATTGCATGTTGAATTTCCCATGGTCCCTGTAGTTGCTAGCACTGATTGGCAGCAACTGACTGTGCCTATTGGAAATCATAGCTCTTTGCTTACAAAATTCTAGCTGAGACTTTAATCACATCTGTGTGCATGACCACAAGCCAGTTGTATTAATAGATTTTGAAAACTGAAGCTAGTTTTATGGTGTGAATTTTACTCTGTTGGAACAGATATTGCTATACTAATTACTGTTGATCATATTAACAGATTACTTGTGATTTTTGTAATTGTTAAATTGATCTAAGTAGTTGGCTTTGTGCCTTCAACCTCTTTTGCCTCTGAAGAGCCGCTTTGGCAGATAATTGGAATTCGAGTTTAACTCAAGGAGGAGCAAGTTTGGAAGCTTAAAGTGCCCGGCTTTCAGAGAGATAGGTAAGAAGATTTTTAAAAAGAGAGCAAAGTGCCAAGGTTGACTGATGAAACAGTGAAGTGGAATGATTTAAGAATGTAAGAAAAAAAAGAGCAGGAGGAGGTCATTTGGTCCCTTGTACCGTTCTTTATTTCAGTGCCACTTACTTGCTCTAACCCTACAACTTTTGGGTGAATAAATTTCTCACTTGAATGGTCAGCCTTTATTCTGGGAGCATGTCTCCTGGTTTTAGACACCCAACCAGGGGAAATATTCAAGATTGTTTAATGTTATTTCCAGTACAGAAGTGTAAAGGAGAACAAAATAATTGTTACTCCGGATCTGATGCAGCACCAAAAAAAAACACAATAATTTTTAAAAACACACAATAAACATGTAAGATAGTCTATGTACATAGACTGATTGTCTGTCCATAAAGTGGTGCTAGGCACAGGAGTGTCAGTACATCAGGTGACTCTGACAGGAAATGATAAAGAAATGGTGGTTGGGGGTGTGGAGGGGTGGGTTAGTGAGTGAACATGTTGATCAGCCTTACTGCTTTGGGAAAAGTAATTGTTTTTGAGTCTGGTGATCCTGGCGTGGATGCTATGTAGCCTCCTCCCTGATTGAAGTGGGACAAACAGTACATGAACAGGGTGTGTGGAATCCTTCTTGATGTTACTGACCCTTTTCCAGCACCTTTCTGTAAATATATCTTTTATGGCGGGTAGGCTGGTGCTAGTGATGCGTTGGGCAGTTTTGACTACCCATTGTAGAGCCTTATTATCCGCTGCAGTACAGTTTCCATACCATGCAGTGGTGGAGCTTGTTAGGATGCTCTCTAATGCACATCTAGAGAATGACTTGAGTATGGATGTCCAGCTCCCTTTAGCTTCCTCAGAAAGTGCAGTCTTTGGAAAGTTTTCCCGATTGTGTAGGATGTGTTCTGGGACCATGAAAGGTTGTGCAAGATATGCACTCCCAGGAGTTTGAAACTGCTTGCAGTTTCCATGTAAAGAGGGGTGTGTGTGAGTGGTGTGAGTTCTGAAGTTGATAAGCATCTTGTTTGTCTTGTTGACATTGAGGAAGAGGTTATTTGCCTGGCATTGGGCCTCGAGCTCTTCCACCTGCTCTCTGCAGGCCGTCTCATTATTGTTGGTGATGAGCCCCATCACTGTCATGTCAATGGCGAACTTAACACTGTGATTGCCCAGGCGTTTGGCCGTGCAGTCACGCGTGAGCAGAGTGTACAGCAATGGGTTCAGCACACAGCCCCGGGGGAGGGGAGGAGCGGCTGCGCACCTTGACTATCTGAGGTCTGTTGCTTAGCAAGTCCAACACCCAGTTGCCCTGTGGTGTATTTAGACTGAGGAGTAGGAGTTTGTTCACCAAGGTCTGTGTGACAATAATTTTGAATGCCAAACTGAAATCCAGAAACAGTGTTCTGACATACATTAAGTGTCCTTGCTTTCTAGGTGTGTCAAGGCCAGGTACATGACAGATGCTATGGTATCTGTTGTAGAGCGGTTCTGTCGGTAAGCATAGTAACGAGTCTACCCCAATCTACCCCAACAATTGTTCAGTGTTGGAAGTTACAATAAGATCATCTCTAATTGTTCTGAACTACAGAGGGTACAGCACAGTGTGCTTAATGCCTTCTTATATGACATCCCAGGAATCAATCCAGTAAACCTTTGCTGCATTCCTTCTGTTGCAACTATGTCCTTCCATTGATTAGGAGACCAGACCTGCACACAATATTTCAGTTGCCATCTCATAAGAGCTGTATATAATTGGAGTAAGATGCCTCTTGTAATAAAGACCAGCATACTATTTGCTTTCCTGTTTGCTTGCTGAATCTGCATGTTAGCTTTCAGTGATTTGTGTATAGGGACACTGACATCTCTCTGAACACCTACACTTTTTAATTCTTCATTGTTTTAAAAAAAACATCGTTCTATTTTTCTGTTTTGAAGTGAATAATGTCATTATTTTCCTGGTTTCACCTGCCATATGCTCTTGCCTTTTCCTGTCCATTTCCCCCTAAAACTTTTCTGCATCCTCCTACAGCCCACATTGTCACCCAGCTTTGCACCATAACAAATTTGAATTTTACACTTGATCCAAATCATTGATATAGACTGTGAGCAGTTGGGACCCCGGCATCAGTCCCCCATAGCACCACATTTGTCGCAGCTTCTTAACCCTAAAAGTGACACATTTATTTTTCCTTCCTGTTTTCTGGCTATTAACCACTCAGTGCCAAAACTATGCACTCTATAATTTTGTTTTGCAGCCTTTTGTGTGGTGCCTTACCATAATCCTAATGAAAGTCAAAATACCTAATTAAACAGTTTGTCCTTATCTATTCTGCCAGAAAACATTGAACAACTTTGCAAACATGATTTCCCTTTCAAAAGTTCAATTTGATTCCACCCAGTCTAATTATTATTCGCTATGTACCTTGTTATTACTTATTGGTAGATTCCAATATTTTCCCAACTAGTGATGTCAGACCTACTACTTTCTCTCTCCACACTTTCTTAAATAATAGGGTGATATTTATTATCTTCCAATCTATGGGAATTGTTTGAGAATCTATGGAACTTTGGGAGATGGCACCAATGCTTCCTGTATCTCCATACACACTTCCTTCAAATCCCAGGATGCAGGTTAACAGGAGTAACGATTTATCACCTTTTGTAGAAAATAGAACAGTATAGCATAGTTTTTCTTCGTCTCAGAATGTTGTGATGACATTTTAACCTACCCCAACAGCAGTCTAACCATTCCCTCCTACGTAGCCCTCCATTTTTTCTTTCATCTATGAACCTATCCAAGAGTCTTTTAAATGCCCCTAATGCACCTGCCTCTACCACCACTTCTGACAGTGCATTCCATGCACTTACCACTCTCTGAGTAAAAAAACCTACTTCTGACACTCCCCTATACTTTCTTCCAAACATCATAAACTTATGCTCTCTTGTATTAACCATTGGCACCATGGGAAGAAGGCACTAGCTATCTATCAAGTCACCTTTCATCATCCTTCACTCCAAAAAGAAAGGCACTAACACTCTCAACCTTTCCTCATAAAATGTTCCCTAATCCAGGCAGCATCCTGGCAAATCTCCTCTGCACCATCCCCAAAGAAAGCTTCTACATCCTTCCTACAGTAAGGCAACCAGAACTGAACACAATATTCCATATGTAGTTCATAAGACATAGGAGAAGAATTAGGCTATTTGTCCCATCAAATCGGCTCCACCATTCCATCATGATTTATTATCCCTCTCAACCCCATTCTCCTGCCTTTTCCCCATAAACTGTGATGCCCTTATTAATCAAGAACCTATCAACCTCTGCTTTAGATGTACCCAATGATTTGTCCTCCACAGCTGTCCGTGGCAACGAATTCCAAAGATTCACCACCATCTGGCTAAAGAAATTCCTCTTCATCTCTGTATTCTGAGCATCCTTGTATTCAGAGTTTGTGACCTCTTTTCTGAGGCTCCCCCACCATACGAAACATCCTCTTTGCATCCACTCTATATGGGCCTTTCAATATTCAATAACCACCTATGGGCCTTCTCCAATACCATCTTCCTTTGTTCTCCCTCTCTCCTCTCTTTTTGTTGCTGACATTAGTCCATCAATAGGAGTTTTAACCATCCCCCCCTCCACCCTCTCTGCAACTAAAGCTAACTTGTTTTCTCTCTTTCCCTGTTCTGACAAATGGTCTCTCACCTGAAACATTAACTTCGTTGCTCTCTACAGGCACACAATCTGATCTGCTGAGTGTTCCCAGCATTTTCTGTTTTTATTTCAGCTCAAAACTTTTATGTTCTGAAAGACATTAACTCACTGTCCCCTTCAAGGTTATTCACTTGGCTCTCTCTCTGAGCATTCCCCCGGTTGTTCACTTTTCAGTGTCCTTCTGTCAGTTGGTTCAGACACTTGTGTCTGTGCTTTGCATCACAGTTGTTCATTTCTCAGTATTCGATAGGTTTCAGTGAGAACCCCTCTCATTCTTCTGAACTCCAGAGGGTACAGGCCCAGAGCCATCAAATGCTTCTTCTTCTATTTCCGGCTGTTTAGATGCATCGAGGCGTATTACAGCCCTCTGCAGGATGTATAATTAATTATAGAACTTCAAGGAACTCAAATTCTTGAATACAACCTAGTCTCACGTATAAACTGAATGATAGACTCTTCAATCAGTTGTTGATTCTCTTGATGGCCAAACAAAGATTTAATAGAGAACCAAAATAAATTTAAGCCAGATAGTGTCTTGAACAACATGCTTCTTTCAATTTTGTATCAATTACAGCTCAGCAAAACATGCTGGACTGTCTCTGGACTACCAGTCACATAATCCAGTAGGATATTTTCCTATTATCTTTAAATAATAATTTAGCCCACAATGCCCCAACCTAAGTCTTGTTAATTTCACCATATCTCTACGACTTAAAAAGTAACAGTCTGAGACCTTTTTAACTAGTGGGTGATTAAAAAAATAATGCCTGCCCCTTAATTCATTTTTCCAATCCTCCTGCCACTTCTTCTCTATACCTTTTTTAATCCTACTTCTCAATTCTGCTCTGCCTAGGGAAACTCTAATTTCTACTTGCCTGCTCTGTAAGGAAGACTTTGCAATGCCATCCACAATTTCATTTCCCTCCACCCCAGCATGCCCAGGTATCCATGAAAATCTAACTGCACAACCCATCTTCCCTACTCAAAACAACACTAAGAGAATCTCAATAACTATGTCAGGACGAGCTTTTGATTTACTCCCTTTTATAGACTCCAAAGCAGTAGCAGAATCCGAACAGGTGATAACCCTACGTGGTTGAGAGTCTTCTATCCACCATAAGGCCCAGAGGATTGCTAATAATTCTGTTGCAAAGACAGAAACACCATCTGAAACCCGGTGACCAATCTTAACTCCAAGTTGAGACACATACATCCCAAATCCTGCCCTACTGCTCTCTGGGTCCACTGAGCCATCAGTAAAAATCTTCAGATAAGATCCCCATTTATAATTTAAATATTCATTTGTGGTCAACGCTGATGACATTGCACTGCTTCCTTTAAACTGAAAAAGGAGGAATAGGTCTACTTCTGGTTCTGGAAAGATCCAAAAAGGGACGGGTGGCAAGCAAATTTGGTGAACTATGTCTTCCTCAGTCAGTTTCAATTTCACAGCCCAGTTATTAAACAAATCTAAAAATGGGTATCTTTTAATTTTACTTTGGCACTCCGACTTCCCCTGCAAAAGACACTTTGGTGGACAGCTGTGATTGAATCCATTTAGTTTTGCCCAATACTGCAGGCCCAACTGAATTCATCTTAAATATAGAGGCACTTCTCCCATCTCCACACATAATGCCGGGACTGATGTTGTTCTAAAAGCTCCACAACAGAGTCTAAGTGCTTTGGACTGCACAGTGTCTAATTTTCCAAGCACTACCGTAGCAGCAGAACCATAAATAATACAACCATAATCTATAACTGATCTAATCATAGCTAGATATATTAAGTACGTAGTTTCCCGCCCTGCTCCCCAGTCGCATCCAGCAATACTTCTCATAACATTTAAAACTTTCTCACACTTTCCAATTGTTTTATCTATATGAACGCTCCAAGTAAGTCTCTCATCAAACCAGACACCTAAAAACTTGAATACCTTGACTCTTTCTAGTGGAGAATCATATAGACACAATTCACAATCAGGAGTCTTTCTTCTAAAGACAAAAATCATGTATTTGGACTTAGAAGCAGAAATCCTGAAACCCCATCCATTAGCCCAGTTTTCAACTGATCTCAAAACCTTCTGTACCTGACTTAATATATACTTGATGTTTCTTCCTCTCTTCCAGATTGCACCATCGTCTGCAAACAATGATTTGCCAAATCCTGTCCCTAACTGATCAAAGATATCATTTATCATGACATTAAAAAGAACTGGACTAATGACACTTCCTTGAGGGGTACCATTATCTATTTTAACTGACTTGGAGCTTGTTCCACCTATTCTTACTTGAATTGTCCTTTCCTTCAGGAAATCTTTGATCCAATTAAACATTCTCCCTCTAATTCCCGCATCATAGAGTTTAATTAATAAGCCATCCTTCCATAGTGAGTCATACACTCTTTCAATATCTAGAAATACACTTACCATTACTTCTCCAATTTGAAATACTTTTTTAATATCATGATCTAAAAGGGCAACAGATTCCATTGTTGATCTTCCAGTTCTAAAACCATTTTGATAGACAGCAAAATGTCCCTTATTCTCCAAAAAATAAACAAGTCTGTTGGTGACCATTCGTTCCATAATTTTACTAAGCACTGACGTTAAAGCTATAGGCCGATACGAACTAGGACTAGACGCGTCCTTACCTGGCTTTAAAACTGGAACTACCACCGCATGCTTCCATTCTACTGGTAATTTTCCTTCTTTCCACACTGAATTAAACAATGCTAGAATTTCTATTAATACAGAGTCATCTAAATGCTTAAGCAATTCATAACACAGTCCATCCCTACCAGAAGTGTTTGAACTTGACTGGACAGCTTCCTGCAATTCCTGAAGGGAGAAAAACAAATTTATGGAGCTATTATCATCCAAACTCCTGTCCAATTTCCAACTTTCCTTTAACATAATTTTCTTTCTCAAATCACCTAACTCCAGGACTGTGTAACACTTGGAACACCTCTACAAACATATCAGCCTTTTCCTTATTGGGTACAGCTTCAATATCTCCTTCCAGCAAAGCTGGGATAGATGGTTTCCTATATATCCCTGACATTCTGTGAATGATCGTCCATAGCTGCTTTATAGGTGTCTCAGGGCCCAGGGTTCCACAAAATCTTCTCCAACTATCCCTCTTTGCATTTTTAATTACTCTCCTTGCTACTGCTCTTTCCTTTTTATACTCCATAACATTATCTAACACTGGGTACTTTCTTAATTTCCTGTAAACTCTATTTCTGTTTCTTACTGCTATATCACAATTTTTATTCCACCACGGAACTAGTGCTCGAGCCTTAAGTACATTCCGTAGCGGAATAGTCAACTGAGCAACTTTATGAATTATAGAACAGAGGGATTCATTCCAATCGTCTATGGAGCCCTCGCTATTAATCTCTTCTATTATATCCACAGCTTTCTCCTGGTACTCATCCCAATAAGCCAAAGAAAAATTATACCCAGCAGACCTCTCCTCAACTTCTACTATCAAATTTCTACCAAATCTACATAATATAGGATAGTGATCACTTCCTAGTGTGTATCTGTCCATAACATCCCATTCCCCAACCCTAGCTAAGTTTGAGGAAGTGATAGATAACTAAGTGACTACAAGTATTCTTTACAATATTAAATCTTGTAGGCCTTCCGTCATTTAGCAGTACCATGCTGTATTTATCTAGAAACTCCTCTATTACCACTCCATTACTATCTTTACTTTCACTACCCCATATAGGATTATGGGCATTGAAATCTCCAACCCAGATTACTGGGGATCTTACCTTATTCATAGTTTCGTCCAAATCTGATAACATCATATTACCTGGATTATAAAAGTTAATCAAAGTTATTTGACCATGAGAGCTCCAAACTTCCACAGCCACAATTTCAAGGTTAGATTTAAAATCAAGTCTTCTAAACTGGAGTCCTGTTTTTATGAAAGTTGCACACCCTCCACCAGATTTACCTGTTCTGTCAGCTCTCAAACTATCATATCCAGGGATCACAAAATCTAAGTGAGGCTTTAACCATGTTTCCTGTATACAGATCAAATCAGGCCTGTCTTTAAAAGTTCCAACAAATCTTTTTAATTCTTGACCATTTGCAGATAAACTTCTTGCATTCCATTGTAATATTAAAAACATCCAAATACTAATTATTGGCCTCTTCATCCACATAAAGCTCCTCCATACTCTCTGATCCCGACAACTGGGAAGTATTCAGTGATTGTTTGTCTGTCATATACTCATGTAATTTTTCTGGCGAAATCTGTTTTATATCAAGGAATCTCTCTGCAGCTCCAACAACTACTTTTATCATATCCGACCTCTTGGCTGTAGTTTTAGCCCCGACCAGTACATCAACAACAAATGCCAAAAAAGACTCTTTAGTCATCAACAACATGCCTGAAGGAGCCATAGTTGGAGAACTCAGAATGAACTGACTCCCCATCATTCCAATCTTTTCTTTACTTATCCTTTGCTCTCTATCAACTTTCTTTACTGCTTCAGCATGTGATATTTTTTGTTGGATACTAACATCCTGAATCTGCTTTGCCTTACTAAAATACTCACATCCTCTGAACGCCGCTATATGGTCCCCTCCACAGTTACTGCATTTAGGCACTGCTGCCTTACATGCTTTAATATCATGATCCTCTCCACATTTCATACATCTTCTTTTACCTCAACATGAACCAGCAACATGTCCAAATCTCTGGCAATTATAACAGCGTAAGGGAGGCCTAATGTATTCTCTAACTTGATAAGGCATACGCCCAAGATAGACTCTAGTTGGAAGAACATCACCTGCAAAAACCAGAAGAACAGGGGAATCCCAATTACCACCTTCTCTTGATTTTAACCGTTTGGCTTCAATCACTTGACCACCTTTAATATTGTCCAAAATTTCCTTTTCAGTCATGCCAGACCAAATACTATACACTACCCCCTTAACTCCCTTCCTTTCTTTCAGAGTAATACACTCCACTTTCACAACCAATTTTCCCACCATTTTAGCACTGTTATATTGGTCAATATCTTTGCAACAAATTTTCAGCAATCCATTAGACAAAATCTTGGCCTGGAATCCTTTACCTATTTGGTTCTCTAATGCTGCTGCCACTTTCAAAGGATTAAGGGTTCTAAATCCTTCTTCTCCTTCCTTATGACCTTTAATTTTATACATGACTATAAATTCCTCCATTTCACCCATTTTCCTCAATTTGTTGTCCCCCATTACTTCAGGTCTTTCACTTGATGCACCCCTTTTTTGGCTACCCTTACTTCTGGAGTATTCCACAGTCTCCCACCCTCCTCCTTCAATCTCAACCCCCCCCCCACCTTTTGCAGCCATAGGCTACAAACTAACCCTTTCCAAACGACTAGGCTCCTCCATGCCAAAGTCCTCACCCACTCAATCGACAGCCCCAACTACCAGTCTCAGCTCAGCAACTCAGCTCTGGCCCCACCAGTCGTTCAGCCAGCCCAGTCGCCATCAAATGCTGCTCATATGTTTGTACTTTAAACCTTTCATTTCTGGGATCACTCTCATAAATCACCTATGTGCCCTCTCCAATGCCATCTTCCTTTGTTCTCCATCTCTCCTCTCTTTCTATTGCCACCACCAGTCCATCAATAAGAGTCTTAGCCATCCCCCCCCCCACTCTCTCTGCAACTAAAGCTAACTTGTTTTCTCTTTTCCTTGTTCTGACAAATGGTCTCTCACCTGAAACATTAACTTCGTTGCTCTCTACAGGCACACAATCTGATCTGCTGAGTGTTCCCAGCATTTTCTGCTTTTATTTCAGCTCAAAACTATTATGTTCTGAAAGACATTAACTCACTGTCCCCTTCAAGGTTATTCACTTGGCTTTCTCTCTGAGCATTCCCCCGGTTGTTCACTTTTCAGTGTCCTTCAGTCAGTTGGTTCAGACATTTGTGTCTGTGCTTTGCATCACAGTTGTTCATTTCTCAGTATTCGATAGGCTTCAGTGAGAACCCCTCTCATTCTTCTGAACTCCAGCAGGTACAGGCCCAGAGCCATCAAATGCTCCTCATATGTTAACCCTTTCATTCCTGGGATCATTCTCGTGAACTTCCTCTGGACCCTCTTCAAAACCAGCAAATCCTTTCTTAGATAAAGAGCCCAAAACTGCTCATAATACTCTAAATGCAGGTTGACAAAAGCCTTACAAAGCCTCAGCATTACATCCTTATTTTTATATTCTAATCAACTTGAAATGAATGCTAACATTGCATTTCCCTTCATTACCATTGACTCAACCTCAAAGTTAACTTTCAGAGAATCTTGCATGAGTACTCCCAAGTCTCTTGCACCTCTGATTTCTGAATTTTCTCCGTTTAGAAAATAGTCTATGCCTTTATTCCTTCTACCAAAGTGCATGACCATACACTTCCTGACATGATATTCCATCTGCCACTTCCTTGCACATCCTCGTAATCTGTCTAAGTCCTCCTGAAGACTTCCTGTTTCCTCAACACTTCTTGCCCCTATAACTAACTTCGTATCATTCACAAACTTGGCCACAAAGCCATCAATTCCATCATCCAAATCATTGCCCTATAACATGAAAAGGAATGGCCCCAACACCGACCTCCATGGAATACTACTAGTCACCGGCAGCCAACCAGAAAAGGCACCATTTACTGCCACTGTTTAACTCCGCCATGGATGGTCCCAAGCCTGGATGTGAAAGGAGGAGAGCTGGGCATGGGGCTAGTAATCCGATCCCATAAAAAACAGAGCTACAGAAATGCCAACAGAAGCTCCAAAAACAACATTCCTGAGAGAGGATGGATTTGACACCAAGAAGATGGGTTACACCTTGGGATAACATGAAAGACTGGCCCAGAACAGACACTCTGGCGAGCTGCTGTCAGCAGTCTTCTCTCCAGTCGGGATGATGGGCTTAAGAAGAAGGTGAATTCCCACTCCTTGCCTCCTGCCACTCAGCCAATCTTCTATCCATGATAGTATCTTTCCTGTAATACCATGGGCTCTTTAGTTGTCTCATGTGGCACCTTGTCAAAGGCTTTCTAAAAATCCAAGTAAGCAACATCCACTGACTCTCCTTTGTTGATCCTGCCTGTTATTTCCTCAAAGAATTCCAACAGATTCGACAGGCTAGATTTCCCCTTAAGAAAATGGTGCTGACTTCAGCCTATTTTATCATGAGTCTCCAAGTACTCCAAAAACACATCCTCGATAATGGACTCCAACATCTTCCCAACCACTGACATCAGGCTAACTGGCTCGTAACTTACTTTCTTCTACCTCCTTCCCTTCTTAAAGAGTGGAGTGGAATGGAATTTTCTAGTTCTCAAGAACCATTCCAGAATCTAGTGATCCTTGAAAAGTCACTACTAATGCCTCCCCAATCTCTTAGCTACCTCTTTCAAAACCCTGGGGTGTAGTCCATCTGGTCCAGGTGACTTGTCTACCTTCAGACCTTTCAGCTTCTCAAGCACCTTCTCCTTAGTAATAGCAACTATGCTCTCTTCTGCCCCTGCACACTCTCAAATTTCTGGCATTCTGCTGGTGTCTTCCATGATGAAAACTGATAAAAAGTACTGATTACGTTCATCCACCATTTCTTTGTCCCCTCATTACTACCTCTCCAGCATCATTTTGCAGCAGTCTGATATCTGCTTTCGCCTCTCTTTTACACTTTATATATCTGAAATAACTTTTTGTATCTTCTTTTATATTATTGGCTAATTGACCTTCATATTTCATCTTTTGTGACTATATTGATTTATTTTTACAATCTATGTGAGGCACTTTGAGCCTGCATCTTAATGTATGATAGGTGCTGTATAAATAAAGTTATCATCTTTTCTCTCTTCATTGCTTTTTTAGTTGCCTTCTGTAGGTTTTTAAAAGCTTCTCCATCATCTAACTTACCACTAATTTTTGTTATATGATATGCCCTCTCTTTTGCTTTTAGCCTCATTTTAGGCTAATTAAACTAATTTTGGTTTAACCAGAGCTTTACTGAGCTGAAACATTACCTCACAGCTCTTGAACTCAACCCCCTGACTAATGAAGGGCAACACACCATACGCCTTCTTAACCACCCTATCAACTTGCACAGTACTTTGAGCAATCTATGGACTGGACACTAAGATTGTTCTGTTCTGCCACACTCCTAAGAATCCCGCCCTTGACCTTGTATTCTGTCTTCAAAGTCGACTTTCAAAAATGAATCACTTCACACTTCTCTGTGTTGAACTCAATCTGCCACTTCTCAACCCACCTCTGCGTTCTGTTGATGTCCTGTTGTAACCTATGATAACCTTCTGCACTATTCACAACACCACAAACCTTCAACTCATTGACCCTTCCACCTCCTCATCCAAGCCATTTACTGTTATCTTCTCTAGAGTCACATTTTGCAGGCTGGTTTAAAAAAGTAAAGTCCACTTAGAACTTCAGAAACAAAGTTGAAAGAATATGAGACAGAAGATGGAGATGATACAATCCGGAGCAAAGAACAGGCAACAGGAGGTGCTCAGCATGTCACACAGCATCTGTGGAGAGAAATAGACAACTCAACTGAACTGTCTGTTTCCCCCTGCAGATCCTGTCTGACCCGCTGAGTTCCTCCAGCAATTCATTTTTTTTAAAGGAATTAGAAATGAGTGGAAGAAGAAAAGGCAAAGTATAGAATAATTAAAAAACAAACAAGAGTGATGAAAAAATTGGGGAAGAAGAAAACAAGAAAAATATGTGAACTGGAGGACATGGAGCAAGGTTGCAAATAAGAAGTAAACACAGCTGGATTGTATCCGTTTCCACGATTATCATCGTCATACATACTGAGGTACAGTGAAAAAATTTGTTTAGCATGTTAACCTTACAAACCATTTCACCACATCAGTGCATTGAAGTAGTGAAGTTGGTAAATTGATCAATAGGTTTATTATTGACCCATTTCAATTAAAAACATGTCTTGCATACAGACCATACAGATCAATTCATGACAACAGTGCATTGAGGTAGAACAAAGTAAAACAAAGACAGAATGCAGGGGAAAAATAAGTGTTACAGAGTAAGTGCAGCACAGGAAGGCAATAAAGTGCAAGATCATAAAGAGGTTTGCCAGCTGGTTGTGTAGTGGCATCAGCAGTGGACTTCAAGGCGAGTGGTCCCAGGTTCAAATCTGGCTGGTTTCCATCTGTATTGGGTTGAGTATCAAGCTAGCAACTCAGTCTCATAAAAACTTTTACATGCTAAAGAAACGGTAGGTGCAGAGAGGAACAACAAATCATAATAAGGTAGATTGTGGCCATCTTATCATACTAAAGGGACAGTTCAAGAGTTTGTTAGCAGTGGGATAGAAACTCTCCTTTAGCCTGGTGATACCTGCTTTCAGGCTTTTGTTTCTTCTGCCTGACAACTGATAATAGAGGGAGAAGTAAATGAGAGCTTTGAGCTACCAGCGGTCCCAATGGTGGGGCGGGGACAACAAAACCATGTTTAAATATACAAATGAGTAATGAATCTCCTGACCAAACGGATGATACCAACACCCCTTGTGTGAAGTGCTGGCAGTCAGCAAGGAAACACTTGATTTGAGTAAATGAGACTTTACCTGTCAATCTTGCGACACAATTATATAAAGTTTGGAGTATTGAGTACAATGTAGTCTCTATATCTAACAAAGGGTATACTTGCTGTAGAGAGAGCACACAGTTGAAGATTGAACAAACCAGTTTCTGGCATGGTAGGTTTGTTACATAAGGAGAGATTGGGAAGAGGAAGGCTCCCTTCCACAGAACTTGAGGTGAGCAGACATCATTAAATTCTTAAAGCACTTGAGTGAGTAGATGCTGGGAGAATACTTCCCTTGGGATCTAGTACTGGGGGTAGAGACTAAAATCATAAGTTAGTCATTGAGTGAGATGGAGAGAAATATCTTCACCTCAGGATGGCGAACCTTTGATGTTACCGATTTCAGTCCCGATACCGAACTTAGTGTAAAAACCACCCTGTGGTGAGGTCACTGGCAGACAGAGGGTGCAGTGTACTCTCAGAACGAACCCTGTGTCCCAGACCGTGCGAGCGCAGAAACAGTACAGTACTCTAAGTAATAAACAGTCAACTCAGATCGAGCCTGTTGTTAAGTCCGCCCTATTCTGGAGATCTTGGGTGGAGAGACCTCCCGGTCGGTAGGGCGGCACTAGCGGACCGCCGGCGCTCTGTAACAGCAGAGCGGAGCTGCTCCTGCCGGCGCTCTCTGGTCAGGTTGTTAAAACAAACTGGGAGCGCTCGGTGGCGGCAGTTGCTACGGGCGATTAAAGGCTGTAATTGGTGCTGAGCAGCTGGTGAGTGGGGAGTGAGGCCTTGATTCGGCAGTACGAGGAGGAGGGACCACGGCTAGACTCATCCGACCACCGGCGGACAAGGGAAGATGTCTGAGCGTGGGCTTCGGCCTTTGTTAGCGCCTGGCCTCGGACCGTCTCCGTGCATCTCTTCCCCCGGCACCCCCAGCCCGACTCCGCAGCATGGGCTCGGGGGCTGGCTATCATTGGGGAGGCCTATGGAGGGAGGAAGTCGAACAGCGTGGTTGCACGGAGTGACCGCTGCCCAACACCACCAACTAACTTTATCCTGCATTTGAGTTGTAAAGGTGGGGGGTGATAAGAGAACATCATCTTTCGGAATATCCCCTTGGCGAAAGACTACTGCTTGTGGTTGTCGCAATGCTTGTCAGTAAGCCCCAACTGGAGCAATGCCCCAGAAACCATTTCACTTAAATGTTTGATCAGTTTTCACTCAACCTGCTTCAAGCGAGCATATTGGGTTTAAGGGATTCTTTATTAAATGTACTCGGTGAAGGTCAAAGGCTTTTTAAAAAATCTGACCGGAATGCAGCATTGTTTGTGTGGAGGTTTGTTTTACAATTGGGAAGCACTGTGGATGTTTCAAGATTGTGGTATTTTGTATGGTCCTCCAAACGGTTCGGTTCAGAGTTATGGATTTGCAGCTAGTGAGATTCTGACGGGTAAAATCTTTGAAATTACTTTAAATATTTTACATATTGCATTCCCAATGGAAAATAGTAAACAATTAACCAACTACTGTTAAAGATTTAGTTATCGCCTTTATAACTGCAAGTTCACATCAAAGATCAGTGACGACTAATTTCCACAGTAACGAATAATCAAAATAATGGAACGATCGCACTTTGAATTAAATTTTTTTCAACTGCTTTTTTTTTGAATATGCACCCAAGCCTCTACAAATCCAGTGATGACATCTAGATTGTGATAACCCCGATTTAATATGAAATGTTTTAATCATAAAGCATATTATCAGGCCATTTAGACTAACAAAACAGCCCATGAAAGTGAGAAGTTTACTGTCTGCTAGTCACTGGGGAACAAATTCTATATTGTACAACAAACCTTAAAAGTATTGATACTGATTACAACTTCTGCACAACCCAAACAGGTGGCTTCATGAAACATGGCATAAAGAGACCCCTTAAGCTGAATATCCTTGTGACTACAAGCAAGTTCAAATTCGGTAAGACACTCTGATTAAACATTTGATTTTTGCAGCTTTGAGAATTAATTTTTACTCTGCCACAACACCCTAAAAATGTTTTTTCTGAAAATCGATCCATGCAAAATTAATCAAGGAAGGAAATAGAAATTTTTCCTTTATCATGTTGAGAATATTACTAGGTCGGGAATTGATTTTGTCTGATCAAAGCAACTGCTTTCTTTGGTCTGGGGTCTAAGCCAAATATTTTCCTCAATTCATCCCTCCCCCCAAAAAAAGTTTTTATTGGACCATAATTTTGTCTTTTTAAAATCAAATCTACTTGTTTAACATTAATTTATATTGACAGTATTGTCCATTATCATGTTAAATAACTCCTCATTCATCTTTGATTCTGATTGACCACAAAAGTGTTTACTTGTCTATTTAAAAACCCAGCTTATTCATGAATGCCTATAGGGAAGGGCACCTCCTGTCCATCACAACAGTTCTGAAGGACCTGAACAAATTTGCTTGGTTTAAGTTTGACTCCTTAATGCCTGTATCCTGAACTTTTATTTTTCAATTATTTTGTAAATGATTTGAAGTAACTTGTGGATGCCAAAGATTTATTGTTTTAATAGGTTTAATGCATCATGTATCTTACCATAGTAAATGAAGCAAAGCTCAAAAAGTTCAAAGTAAAATTTATTATTAGCATACATACATGTCACCACATAACTGTGAGATTCTTTTTCCTGCAGCCATTCTTAGCAAATCCATAGAACAGTAACTAAACAGGATCAATGAAAGAGCAAGAGCATAGAAGACAAACTGAAGTGAAAATATAAATACATAGCAATAAATAACAAGAGCATGAAATACCAAGATAAAGTCTTTAAAGTGAGATTATTGGTTGTTGGGGCAACCAATAGGCAAATAGTACAATCCCAAGTCAAAGGAGGTTGTGTTCATATTGCACAATTCTGTTTATATCACACGAGTATCAAGTTACAATGGGATCATTTAAGCCCAGGAGTCATATTAAAATTTTGGTGCAAGGATAGTGAGTTAGGAGGAAAATTTTGCAGTGTTTGGCCGCCTTGTCAAAATGTTGTAAATACAAATTCAGGATTCTGCTTCTAATTTAACTGCGACAAGATTCATAGATTGGACTGAATAAATGTTCAAGTAAAACCAAAGGGAGCAAGTTCTTCCACATACTGGTCGATATTGAGTCCCACTACCTACTCAATAGGTAAGTCATGAAATTCAAACAACAGGAATTCTGCAGATGCTGGAAATGTTAGCAACACACATAAAAGTTGCTGGTGAACGCAGCAGGCCAGGCAGCATCTCTAGGAAGAGGTGCAGTCGAACTTTCAAATCCCTTACTCACTTTTCCTTCAGTTAGTCCTGACGAAGGGTCTCGGCCTGAAACGTCGACTGCACCTCTTCCTAGAGATGCTGCCTGGCCTGCTGCGTTCACCAGCAACTTTTAAGTCATGAAATTATTTGAATACCAGTTTGATACTGCAAAGGGGTCTCAATGACCTTGTTTTGTTTTAATGTTTCTCTTTTCTTGATAGCTATTATCATGGGTGATTAGCAAGACTCAACACCAGGTTCAGGAGCAGTTATTACCCCTCAACCATCAGGTTCTTGAACCAAAGGTGATAACTTCACCTGCCCCATCAGTGAAATGGGGCCACAACCTACAGACTCACTTTCAAGGACTGTCTCTTCATGTTGTCAGTATTTATTACTTTATATTTGCAGTTTGTTGTCTGTTGCGCACTGGTTGAATGTCCAAGTTGGTGCAGTCTTTCATTGATTCTATTATGGTTATTATTCCATTATGGATATATTGAGTATGCCTGCAAGAAAATGAATCTCAGGGTTGCACATGGTGACATAAATACTTTCATAATAAATTTACTTTGAAATGTGGTGTATGGCCCAGGCAGCAATCCAGAGATTAGTACCCTTGATGTCCTGCTTTTCAGCTTCTTTCCCAACTCCTTCAGGACCTCATCCATGTTCCTACCCATGTCATTGGCACCAATATGTACCGTGACGTATGGCTACTCACCCTCCCCTTTAGAATGCTGTGGACCCAATCCAAGACATCCCAGAGCCTGCCACCTGGAAGTAACATACCATCTCTACATCTCTCTTTCTTTTCAAATCTTTTTATTGTTATATTATCCGGAAAAAATAACATGAGTACATTGAAGTAACAACACTTACAATGTCTCAAAAAAGACATTATCTTAAAGATTGAAAAAAAATTTTGTGATAATAAAAAAAACCTACTAAGCAGAAAAGTGAGGGAAAAAGAGAACCCATTAGGTGTACAACCCTGGAGTCATGCATCATACAAAAAGCTTCTAAAAATAAACATCAAACCGCCAGCAAGGAAAGAAAATATACTAAAAAAATTTACAATTAGATCGTGGAAAAATTATATCAATTAGCTCAAATGATAATAACGAGCAAATGAGTCCCATCTTTCCTCAAAATCAAATAAAGGTTCAAAGGTTCACGACATCTCTTTGATGACCACAGAGTCTCCTTTCTGTACCCTTAACTATTGATTCCCCTATCACCAAAATTCTCCACTGAGCCACAGAGCTAGACTCAGTGCCAAGAGACCTGGCCGCTGCAGCTTTCCCCAGTAGGTCAGTCCCTAACTGTATCCAAAGTAGTATGGTTGTTATTGAGGTGAATAGCCCCAGGGGTACTTTGCACTGTCTATATATTCCCTTGCCCTCTCCTGACATTCACCCAGCTAGCTACCTGCCTCCTGTAATGTAGGTACAGCTGCTCTAATTGCAATAAGAAAGAATTTTTTAAAAAACTTACCAGAATCTTACCTTAGCCTCCTCTTGCCAAAACCTCAGCTCCTCACTCTAACACTGGCCCAATCACACAATAGCTGTTCTTCTTCTTGTTTAATGGCGGTTGGCAAACCAGCTTTAAGATGCATTACCGCCATCTGCTAGGCTTCCGTCTTCAACCAAGTACGTCCTGGAGTACTCTGCTTTAAACAATCTAGTTCAGCCTGTAGATCTCTATTTACGTCACACTGTAATTGCAATTCCTTTTGCCAGTGCTGTATACGCTCATTAGATAGCAGTGCCGCAGACTGCTTTTCTTCCCTAATTTTTGTCACATGGCTTTCAAGTAATTGCATTATTAATTTCATCTGCATTACTTGTAAAACTAAAAAATTCTTGTTTAAGAATATTAATTTTAGCATGCTTAACATTTACAATTGCTGTTTTTCAAGTCTTTCCACTACTTCCAGGTTTTCCTTTTCTTGAATCATAGTCTCTCATTGTTTACTGAGATCTTGAAGTTCTTCATTTGCTTTCATGTTTTCATTTTGTAACCTGAATGTAGATAATTCACTTTACCACAATACCTTTTCCCTTTGTAATTTTGTAATATTCCTCCATTTTCAATCTCTTTCCAACCTACTTTAGATAACCTAGTATTTGTTTCACTCTGTAATTGCAATTCCTGTTGCAAATGCTGTATGCACTCATTAGATAGCAGTGTCGCAAACTGCTGTTCTTCCCTAATTTTTATCACATGGTTGTCAAGTAATTGCATCACCTCAATTACATTGATTTCATCTGCATCATTTGTAAGACTAAAATTTTCTTATTTAAGAATATTAATTATCGCATGCTTAACTTTTAAATTTGTTTTCGTTTAATAATCCGAATGTAAATAACTCACTTTGCAACAATTCCTTTTTCCTTTTATAACTTTGGAATAATTTCCTCCATTTTTTAATCTGTTTTCCAAGTCGCTGAATTTTTGATAAAAAGCATCCTTTTCAGAAACCGTCTCCTTTAAATGCAGTACTGTTTCATCCAATCTCTTTTCTAACTCAGTTGTTCTTTTTGAGTACTTCTATTTGTTGTTGGAGTTCTGCACATTTACCCTGGGTTTCAACCATGTTTCTTGTATACATAAAATATGAAGTTTTTCCTCAAGTTCTGATGCATATTTCGTAAATTCTTGACCAATTGCAATAAGACTCCTTGCATTCCCTTGCAATATATATATATACTGCCATTAATTTCCTGCCTCTCCCACCTGTGAACTGTTTGATCCTCCATTCAGCATTTCTTTGACTGCTTCCCACCTAAGCCCTGTAATACCAAGATATTTTTCCGCAAACTTGACTATAATTTTAATTTTATCAGTTCTTTTGTTTGTTTGCGCTGAACAGTTAATTGCATCTACCATAAACAGTACGAAATCCTTTCTACTCATTATTAGTGTATCCGTATTTATCATAGTACAGCCCTCACAGTTCACCAGTTTATTATTCCCTGTATTTGTTTGCTTGATAGCCTTCTCCTTTCCAGCAAATGCTTTTACTGCCTCCGTGTAACTGATTCCTTGAGTTATTTTCACATATTGTATCTCCCAGCTGCCTTCTTGCTATAAATGCACCCTCGATAAGCTGCGCTGTGTTCCTCACCACAATTACAGCATTTCAGCCTGGCTCCCGCCTCACATTTCCCGTATTCATGTTCTCCAGTGCATCTCCCACATCTTTGTTTTCCTCTGCAGACTGCCGCAATATGCCCAAATTTCTGACATTTAAAGCATCTTAAAGGTGGTGGTATATATATTCTGTCCTCATAACACATATATCCTAAATAAACTTTAGTCAGCAATCTCTCTTCATCAAAGTTAATCATAACGGATAAACTATCACACTTTTTTTCCGTTTCTTGTAGCTTTCAAACGTTTGGCCTCAATAATTTTTGCTCCTTTTATGTTCTGTTTAATTTCATCCATAGTAACTTTTGTTGGTATCCCCGAAATAACTCCTCTAGTCCACTTTCTATTGTTGGGTATTGTACTTTCTTGCCGTCTATTTTATTTAATCTTATCACTTTGCCTTGCTGAGCACTATCCAGGCAAATCACTAATAGCAATCCATTTCGTAAAATTTTTGCTCTTTTGATCTCGCCTATAAGTTTGCTGATTATCTTCATGAAATGAATCGGGTTCCAGTCACCGAAACATAGAACGGGTGGATTAGTTTAATCTTATTTTCTTTCCATTATTTTGCCATCCTATTTTGATCATCCCCTGACTCCTCAGAGTTTGCTATCTCATACCTCTTCTTTTCTTACTCTTTCCACTCCATTCCTCTTTCCTGCCATCCTCCATGTTGAACTCACTCCACTGGTCCTCTCTCATCGCCATCTTCCCTCCAATTCAGCAACTCTATTTCTCCCCAATAGCTGTTTTTGATCCTGATTTCTTTTATTGGCTGCTGGCAATTAAATAATTAACTAATCAGTTTTCACTTACCAATTTGCAAATATGCCTCTCAGGCTCTTCCTCTCTGAAACTGCACAGAAAGCCCCAAGGCTCACCTCTTTTAAAAGCTCCCTCCCTCTTTTCGTTCCAATTCTTGTCTCCTGTTTGCTGAAAAATACTTTCAAGGTTGCATCCCATTAACTTTGTGTAGAGGAAATTTCTCGTAAAAGTGTTTTATATTCTGCCATGAAATCTATTTCAGTATTGAAGATGCCTGTGAAGTCACTTTCTTCTTAAGTACAGTTTGGTATCATTGAGACACCCAGATTTAATGATACTAGCTAAGTTTCAGGCTTCTGAGTGTTTTCCACAATAAAATCCTGTATCTACACATCAGTAGTTGCACTTGGAATTTTAGTCCTTTTCTAATTTTGTGATTTCCTTACCTAAAAGTTTTGACTCTTGCTGTGCCATTGTTCCACCAGTGTCTTCATGTGATCATTCTTTCTGTGAATTTGGACACAGTACTGGTAAATATTTGTTGACTATAGTGATATCATGGTTGATCTTAATCTTGTCTTTGCCTGCACTATATTTTATCATTCCACAAGTTGGGAATACTAGATGATTTTTCCTTTCCTCTTCTCATTCCCCTTCCCTTTGATGTAAACGTTCTGTACATTATTCCTTTTTAACCCCTATACACCCTATGATGTACCTGATCGTGCTACACTCCTCCAGCTTTGTTTAATTGTCCTCCCTTGCTGCAGCTCTTAACTATCAAGTTGTAGCCAGGAACCTGTGGCAATGTTCTCTCTCCTGCATTGTAATCTCTGTCTCCCATTGTTCATTACACATTGTTCATCATCCACAGACAGAATCTTCTTCTACATGTATGTTAGTGGCACCTGTCTTTATCACTGCACCATTTTGTCTCAGTCTTTGCACTGTCTCTGTTCTGAAAGTGCTTGTCTGATATCCAGTTTTAGATGAGCCACAATTTTCTTCAGTCAAATAGCAGATAGGTTTTTGCCCTCAGAATCCAACCCACCCACTTTCTGGTCACTGGTCTCAAACTGAACCAGTCATTTTGCAAACTTTGTGTTGTATCAGACCCCAACTTGACTTCCCGACAGTATCCTCTCTATCACAAAGGCTATCTACTTCTGCCTTGTTCCTGTTGCAACTTATGCATCATACTTCCTCTGAAAACTCTGATCCACGTCTGCATTAGCTTCAGATTCAGTTATCCAGAAGTTCTCCAAGCCACCCTCCCTCCACAAACTTCAGCTCATGGAAAGTCCATCTGCATGTAGTCTACCTTACAACTGATTCCTGCTGGACTATCACCCCTGTCCTAGGTGTTCTTAATTTAAATTTTTATCCCTTCTGAGGCTCTCTAGGTTTTCGCCGTCAGAACCAATCCACCCATTCTATGTTAAAGATGTAGTCTTTCCGGTGTCCCCATAGTGTAAAACATGACTACCATATGCTAACATGAGAAAAATAATTTGGCTTTAAATTTTTATTTGTCTTTAAACTTGGCTTACACACTACCTGTGTGCTATTCAGCAGCTTCAATATCAATGTGACCCTTGAGCTTAATGGCTTTTAGCAAGAATTGAAATATTCGATTCAAATTGTGACAGCAAAAGCCATAAGTCCCCATACGTAACAATGTCCAAGCAGCTTCTGTTTTTGTGGGTATGTGGTTCACTGCACTGAAGCCTCTTTCAACAAGGTAGGAGGATGGAAATACAGTGAAGAACAGTTTGGCTCTTCTCCAAAGACCAGGAAACTTCATATGACAGTGTAGCCACAAACCACAAAAGCTGACATTTTTGAAAAGCATTTTTGCTTCTTCACTGAATTTCAATAATTTCTTCTTGCAAGCTCTCTTCCTGCTTTTCCACCTTGCAAATGGGTTAATTACCCAGTCCAGAATTTCCAGATCGTTCAAATCCTTGAATCGATTCTGAAAACCCTTCTTCAGTGACTGCAGGTGTAAGCAGTACTCTTGCAAATCACCATCTGTGAAAGAGAGGCATACTTTGCAGTCCTGACGAAGGGTCTCGGCCTGAAACATTGACTGCACCTCTTCCTAGAGATGCTGCCTGGCCTGCTGCGTTCACCAGCAACTTTTATGTGTGTTGCATACTTTGCAGGCAGGGAAACTATGAGACCATTCTTCTCTGAATGTCTTGCTTATATATTTCCCATTTTCCAATAAAAGTGAACACTGCACTTTTTGCCTGGATTAAATTGAAATTCCCACCCTGCAGTTCTTGTCAACTTTGTGCAAAAATTCAACCATAGTATCTAAACGATCAAAGAAACTTTTTAAGCAGCAGTCTTTTGATCACAAACACACTTCACTGTGAAGAAGCAAGCGTTCAAACTCTTCATCGTTATCTTGGGATAACTGGCAAAATATTCTGCTATTTAATGGATCAGCTTTAATTGTGTTGATAGCAATTATTACAAAAGGCATGCTTGAAAGAAGTTGCTGGCTGAGGTTTTTGGCCATGAGGTGTTGGCGGTGAATTACACAATGGATTGCAAACAGACTTGGAATCTCTTTTTTCATAAATGCTACTAAACCAGCATGGTGACCTGTTACATTTCATGCTCCATCTGTTGCACAAGTAATCATGTTCCTAATTGGAATACTTTTATCTTCAGTATACATTTCGTGCTCATCGCAGATTGATTTTCCATTGATATTTATTTTTAACTTTTTACAAAACAGAATGTCTTCATAAACTTTTCCATTTTTGATAAACCGTACATGTGCCATTAGCAATACCTCGTTGTCTCGCACAGTTGACTCATCTAGTTGTATCCCAAATTCTGATTTTTGTAGCTCTGTGTATAGTTGATACTCAGTCATCACTCATTTTGTCAATAGGACAAGCTACAGAGTTATTACTCAGAGGAATTGATTTTTTAAAAAAATATTGGTATCCATTTTGAGAACAGTGGTGAGCACTTCTGATACAGCAGGCACTATTAATCTTTCACCAATTGTATGTGATTTTCCACACTTTGCTATCATTGTGGAAATGTTATAAGAAGCTTTTCAAATGCTTCTTTAATCTTCTGGAACTGAGTAATACCATAAGTAGTCTTTTCGGGGTGTCTTTTACAGAAGTGTTGCTGCAATCCTGATGGTTTCATGGCTTCATTAGACAGGACAGTATTACAAATAAGGCACATGGGGTGTCGCTGATCAGATGGAAGTGGAATAAAACCATACTCCAGGTATGTAATGTTGTGTTGACGTACTTTCTGTAGTTTCTGCTTCTTAGCAGGATTAGAATTCAAGGCTTCACCGCCTTCAGAGTCACAGAGCTCATGCCGTTTGTATTTATCCATCATTAACAGGACTAAATTAAAATAAAATATTAACACTAACTGGGAATGTTGATGCCGGCAGCGAGTTGACATGGATGGAACGATGGTAGCGGCACGCAAAGGAATAGTGAGGCAAAGATGAAGACGATCACAACAGTGAAAAGTACGTTGATAAGGATTCAGATTGGAATCTGAATGTTAGTTGGGATAGAGCTGGTGTTCGGCAAGCTACCTTTATACTATTCTAGTTAGTGCAATTGAGCAGACACATAAGGTCTCATAATCCCCAAAGAATGCTCTTCACCACACATGTGAAGCTGAGGTCGCTTTGATCACCTCAAGAGGAATCCTTGGGGATGGCGGGTTCACTGATTGGCTCTATTTCACTGTTTGGTTCCGGCCAGCACTGTATCATTACATGACCTGTTTTCCATAGATCTGTAGAGAAAGTGAGAGGGTGTACTGGACTTACCAACTGTTGCATGAATTCGTTTTGTGCTGCGAGTCAAGGGGAACTGTTGGGCACTTGGTTGCTAATTTATGCTTCCCCAATAACGCCTGTTTGGTTGGTAAGGTTGGATGAGATTGCCGTATTTCAGACACATTGTGACGATGAGTGCTCGCTGCCTGCTGAGCTATGGTTCTTCCTGTGTTCCAGTGCCTCATCCTTTTTCAGAAGTGCCTGCTCTACTAATGGTTACTCCGGTCTCGTGCCTCTGTTAGGGTGCTGCTTACTCTTGAACATACCCTGATGACTTCTATTTCCCCTAACGCCCTCTCTCCCCGTTAGGATATGTAACCGCCCCTTTTGGGAATCACTGATAGAGTGCAAGTGTAAATATTTTTACTGTTCCAACATGTGCAAACAGCTGGGTGATTTTAATAGGAGAGGGAGAAGCTATAATTTAAAGAGAGATGTGATCATGTTTGTTTTAAACTTTGTTCTTGCACTTCAATGTGTTAATGTTAGTGAAAGATGGCTGTCAGCATCAACAAATGAGATAGGCATTTGGTTTTAAGAAGGATCAGATTATATGCACAAATTAATATTCTTGGGAATATCAGGCAGGTCAGGTCCCATTTTAAGCCAAAGTAAGCTCATTATCACAGAACAACCAAAATAATTACCCTTCAAAAGTATTGGCTTGAATTTCAAAAGTTTGTTTTTTATTAAGGTGTTATGCAAGTTCTAGGGTGGCGGGGTGGAGATAAATCTCTACCAAAGGAGGCATAAAGCGCTGCTTCCCTCCACTAGCCTGCAGGTCACCCTTAGGTAAGGTGTAGCACCTTCTTAGCCCCCCAATCAAGGTCATGTGAAGCCATGAGAGCAGGTGGTGGATGGTCATATGAGCAGTTGGTGCATATCACAAATCCTGGTTGTGCGACCACTGTTGCCAGGCAGACAATCTCTGAAGAGTATTGGTAATGGCTGGGGTTACCCATCTTGTAAAGACACTGCTCAGAAGAAGGTAATGACAAACCACTTCTGTAGGAAAAAAATTGCCTAGAACAATCATGGTCATGATCGCCTACATCATATGACACAGCACATGATGATGATACAAGTTCTAACTTTTTCAAATGTGTGATAACTGTTCAGTTTGATTGGATACGGAATCTTTTTAAAAAAAAACAGTGCAGCTGCTGGAAAATTAAACTAACAACAGAAAATGCTGGAAATACTCTGGCAATTCTTCAACTTGAAACATTAAATCTGTTCCTCTTCCCACAGATGCAGCCTGACCTAATATGTGTTTCCAGCAATTTCTGATTGGGTACGGCCTGGTTGTTTACGTCAACTGTTATGTATCAAGGCTGCATTGAAAATTGGCATTAAAGTTGGGACATCACTAAGAGAAGTCACTTACCTTCCCTGGCCAATTGGGAATAGACAAAATATGTCCCCTGTCATTGATGTACATGTACCAAGAATGCATACAACGCTTTTGCCAGTGAATCAAGATGATTTTAGTATTTGCTCATTTTACAGGTTTTTAAATTCTGATTAAGTGGAAATATTTAGATATTGAGGCTACTAATGAATATATTGTACCCTCTTGTACAATATATGTAATGGACAATGAGGAAGGCTATCAAAGCTTGCAGTGGGATCTGGACCAGCTGGAAAAATGGTAGATGGTATTTAATGCAGACAAGTGGGAGGTGTTGTACTTTGGGAGGACAAACCAGGATAGGTCTTGCATGGTGAGTGCTAGGGCACTGAAGAGAGCGGTATAACAGGGGAGATCCATAATTCCTTGAAAGTGGCGTCACAGGTAGAAAGTCACAGAGGAAGCTTTTGGCACATTGGCCTTCATAAGTCATAAGAACTGAGTACAGGAGTTAGGATGCTATGTTGAAGTTGTATAAGACGTTGGTGAGGCCTAATTTGGAGTATTATGTGCAGTTTTGTTACCTACCTATGGGAAAGATGTAAATAAGATTGAAAGAGTACAGAGAAAATTTACAAGGATGTTGCCAAGAATTGAGGACCTGAGCTATACGGAAACTTTGAATGGGTTAGGACTTACTCCCCAGAGCATAGAGAGGAGATTTGATAGAGGTATACAAAATTATGAGGGGTATAGATAGGGTAAAAATGCAAGCAGCCATTTTCCACTGAGGTTGGGTGAGAAGGTTTCCTAAAGACCTTCCTTTCTAACCAAGTATTTGTTTGGATGTTCTTTGGCTCAGAATCAATTATGTGTCCATGTTGCTTTGGGGCACTTTAAAATATTAAAGATTCTGCGTAAATGTTTAATAGTTTCACTGCTTTGAGTTTGTTACAATTTGGATGAAAAGATACACAAGTCATTTTAAGAATGTAATATTTGTAGTATCTTGCATTGTGACTGATACAGCTGTCCTCATTTGCAGGCTTTTCTTTCTGCAAGTCATCTTTGATGAAAGGTGTACAACAAAGCCGCTGGAATTGAGCTTGGAAGTTTTCAGAAACACCTGAAAGAATGGGTATGCGAATTAAACTACACAGCGCTGACCATCCAAATAATCTTCTGAAGGAACTCAATAAGTTTAGGCTCTCTGAAATCATGTGTGATGTAATCATTGTGGTCGGCAACAGAACATTTTCAGCACATAAGTCAGTGTTGGCATGTGCTGCTGGTTATTTCCAGGACCTCTTTTTGAATTCGGAAGTTAACTCTGTAAGAACATATGTGGTAGACTTTATTACACCAGCAAATTTTGAAAAGATCTTGAATTTTATCTACACAGCAGAGCTTTTCACAGATCTCATCAATGTCGGTGTAATCTATGAGATGGCAGAGAAGCTGGGAATGCATGATCTCCTGAAGGCCTGTTACTGTACATTCCCTGACCTGGAGAAAACTGATACCAGCAAAGCGACAGAACAGTCAACTGAAGAGTATGCACATCTCACTGGGACCTCAAATGAACAAAATCCCCCTGTGGGAAACTCAAGGACCACAGGGTCTCAGTTTTGTCAAAATAGAGGTTATATCATGCAGGTTGAAGTGGGAGAGGATTTTAAAAATGAAGAAAGAAATCTTGCCAATGAAAATGGTCCAGATGTTCCAGTGATGTACCAGCAGTCAACAAAAACTGAAGATAACCTGACAATGGAGTACAACCAGTCCACATCTACCGAAAATGTTTCACTGGCCTCAAGTAAAGGGCCTTGTGAGCTGTATGAGATACAAAGTAATGGATATTATCAAACAAATTTATTGAGGGGAGGAGAATCTATCAAAGAGAGTGGTAGTTCCTCTGCTGAAAACAATGTCGACCTCCAAGATCATCCAATGAAGGAAATGGAGTGTATGCAGTTTGAGGGTATTGAACCTGATGATCTTAATTTTGATGTGCACCAGGAGAATAGAGGTCCTTCTGAAGAAATAATAGAGCTCACAGATGACAGTGAAGATGACAGTCTTGTCTGTATTAAGGACAGCAACAGTGAAGGAAAGAGCATGCCATGCCAGGTGTGTGGAAAGGAGTTACCCGCTAACATAGGATTGATTCGACAACATGGCAAACTGCACATTGATGCAAAGGAGGGGTTGTGCAAAGTGTGTGGGGCAAAATTCACCGACAGAAGTTCTCGAATCACCCACGTTTTGTCTCATGTTGGAATCTTCCTCTTCTCGTGTGATATGTGTGAAATGAAATTTGTAACGCAGTGGCAAGTGGCCGGACACAGGAAAGCAAAACCATATGATAGTAATATTATTGTCCAGCCGAATACCATGCTGCCACCTGAACCCAACTTCGGGAGCTCTCCAACAGAGCTTTTCTGTGCAGTCTGTGGAAAGGCCATGGCTAAAAACTACCTTGCTGTGAAAGAGCACATCCTTTCTCACCTTGACATGAAAAGTCTTTCTTGTTGTGTCTGTGAGCAACCATCGAGATCTGTTTGTAGCCTAATGTGGCATGTGTTGTCCCATATGAGCATATGTATTTTTTCCTGTTCTGTGTGTGGTAGTAGCTTTGTAGATCGAACTGCTCTAGAGCATCACATGAGCTCGCACCAGGGTATGGAGTATTTATTTGAATGTAATTTTTGCAGCAGAAAGTTCCGATTAGAAGCCTCTTATCAAAACCATGTGAAGATACACAAGAGGTACAGCTCAGACAGCACAAAGGGTCATCATGCTCAACACCAGTGGCTCAAAAAAACCTTAACAACATCCCCCTCAGATGAGTCTACCAGTAATGCACATGGACCTGCTCCAAAGCAAGAGACTCCCGTCACCCTTCCCTTAAACCAGGGCAAGGTCATTTCCAAAGGGAACTGGTATGAATGTGAGTTTTGTAGGAAGAGGTTTTCCCATTCTAGTGAGTTTCAGTATCACCTACGAATTCACTCGGGAGAGAAGCCCTATGAATGCAAGCTGTGCCACAAGTTCTTCAGAGGGCGATCAACTGTAAAAAACCATCTAAAGACGCATTCTGGTGCCCTCATGTATTGCTGCACTGTTTGCCAGAGATACTGTCCCACTTTGAACCTCATGATTAAACATGTGGAGATGCACAAAGATGGAGGACTACCTCCTGACTTCAATATTGCTCAGACTTTTATGTACATTGTGCATTCCAAACAGTCAGTAAAAATGATGGACTAATATTTTATTTGAAAAAGAACTAGGCTTAATGAAAAACTGTATTCAGGATTAGTATCAAAGCAAATCTCATTTTAATAAACACTAGAATCTTCAAAACTTAAAGATTTTTCTTGAGAGGTGTTCACTGCTAGAACTTTTATAAAATTGTTTCAGTTGTCACTAACTTGCTGTGCTAATGCAAGCGTGGAATAATTAGGTTACTACTTTTCAGTGTGTGAGGAGAGTGGGGTTGTAAAATGATAGTAGAATTATTGTGTCTGGGCAAAATAAAATGTCCAAACTGTGCTGTAATTTGAGCATCAAAATCTACCCTAACACAGGACACTAGTTTCAAGTTCTCAGTGTCTAAACATGAGTTTGCATTGTACAGTTGAATGTTTCTGTTACAGTCTCCTGAGAATTGTCGGAGCAGTGAGGGAAGGCCTTAAATTTTACTGAGTTTTTTACTGTGTTTGCTAGCCATTTAACTAGATCCAAGGGAAATTTTATTTTAATGCGACTCTGGATCCTGTCATTACATTCTGCTCAAATGTTGTTACAATTGATTTTCTGCTACTGCTGGTAAATGTGTTACTATCAGAAATTGCATGCAGAATTTCAAAACTTCAATGATTTCTAATTTGATTAAGCTCTCACCATGGCAGAGGGTTTAAGTAATGCAGACTCATTACAAAGCTTACTAGCTGTGATAGAAATTCCAATTAGCAGTAAAGCATGAGCCACGGACTTCAGACTAATCTTTCTGTAGTTTATAGAATCATACAGCAAATGGCCTATTCAGCCCAACACATCTGCACTGACCAGTGGGCATCCTTTTGCATTAATCCCATCACTCAGAGTAAAGGAACAAATGTTGTGCCTAAGAGGTTCAGCAATTCGACGCTTATCTAAAAGCTTATTAATTGCTGTCAGTGACCCAGCTTCAGTCTCTCTGCCTTGACATCTCCCCCCCCGTATACATCTCCCTCTTCTCTCCCCCCCCCCTCCTCTGGCAGTGTATTCCAGGTACTTCTCACACTTTGGGTGAAAAAGATGCCTCATGTCTCCTGTGAATCTTTCTCCCCCCCCACCTCACACACACTAAACCATGTCCTCTGGCTTTGCCTCTAAAAAGCAGACTGCAGGAAACATTTCCCCATATCAATACCTCTTATAATAGGGTGACACAGTAGTGTAATGGTTACTGTAATGCTATTGCTGTACTAGTGACCTAGGTTCAATTCCACTGGTGTCTACAAGGAGTTTGTACGTTCTCCCTTTGACCAGGTGAGTTTCCCCTGGGGGTGCTACAGTTTTCTCCCATACTCCAAAGCCATAGGGATTGATAGGTTAATTTATCACATGGGTGTAACTGGGCAGCATGTGCTCATTTGGGTGCAAGGGCCTGTTTTTGTGCTGTATTTCTGAATAAAAATAAATAATTTTATAAACCTCAGTCATATCTCTTCTTAACCCCATCCATTCCAGGGAGAAAAAAATAATTCATATTGGTCAGACAGAATTTGTCCTTGACAATGCTGTGTTGGCTGTCTGATTTGTCCCTGCTCTCCAAGTGATCCAAATGTTAAAAGGCCTGAACAGATTAGATATGGCAAAGTTATTTCCCGTGGTAGGGGAGTCTAGGACAAGAGGGCACAACTTCAGGATTGAAGAACATCCATTTAGAACAGAGATGCGGAGAAATTACTTTAGTCAGAGAGTGGTAAATCTGTGGAATTCGTTGCCATGAGCGGCTTTGGAGGCCAAGTCTTGGGTGTATTTAAGGCAGAGATAGGGCATCAAAGGGTGTGGGGAGAAGGCAGGGGAATGGGGATGGCTGGAAGAATTGGATCAGCCCATGATTGAAAAGTGGAGCAGACTCGATGGGCCAAATGGCCTACTTCTGCTCCTATATCTTATGGTCTTATGATCATTAATCCTCTCCCTCAGAATTTTCCCCAGTATCTTCTCTATCAGTGATGGTGGGTTCACAGATCTATTGTTAGGTTTTGCCCTGCTGCCTTTCCTGTAAAGGGGAGCCTTGTTTGTTGTCCTTCCCTGTACTTGCTGCCTCCCCAGCTTTTACCCTGAACACGTTGGTCCTAAAATCTTGCTATTTCTCCTTGGATGCTTCTCGCTGTACAGATGTAGACTTGCCTGCAAGAAGATGCTCCCAATCTACCTTTGTTACGTCCTCCTTTATGGTAGTGAAATTGGCCTTTCCTCAAATTAAGACCTTTATCACTGGTCTATTGCCACTCTTTTCTATAACCACTTTAAAATGTAGTGTTTGGTCATGATCTCTAAAATAATCCTCCACTGATGCGCACTCCACTTGACCAGTCAAATTCCCCAAGATAAGGTCCAGCAATGCTCCTTCCCTGGCTATTTCCAAAAGCTCTCCCGGACATACCATAAAAATTTTGTCCTCCTGAACCTTTCAATCTAAGGCAATCCCACTTAATATTTGGGTAAATTGTAATCATCCGGTACAATACATTTTTTTTTACTGCATCTCTCTGATATCTGCTTACACATCTGTTCCTCTATCTCCTGTTGACTCTAGGGAAGTCAGTAATCAAGGTGTTGACACCCTATTTATTCCTGATCTCTACCCATTTGGCCTTGTTTGGGGAACCTTTTATAATATCTCCCTCAATGTTGCATGAATGCAATCTGACTAACAGTGCAATACTTCCTCTCCTCTTTCTTGCCTCAAAATCAAATTGACCTTTCCCCAAATTAAGACCTTTATCACTGGTACTGATTTGCCAGACCTGCCCATCCTTCAACTATGTCTCGGTGATGGCAACAATATTGTAGACCCCCTTGTTAATTAAAGCTTTGTATCATATTTAAGACTGATTAGGCTGGATATGCGGAGAATATAGCCAGAAGTGTTATTCCTTCAGAATCAGATTTAGTATCACCGGCATATTTTGTGAAATTTGTTAACTTTACAGCAGGAGTACAATGAAATACATGATAAATATAGAGGAAAAAACTGAGTTACATTAAGTATACATGTCTATTAAATAGTTAAGTTGCACTAATTCTAAAAAACAAATTTTTAAAAAAAGTGAGGTAATGTTCATAGGTTCAATGCCTATTTAGAAATCAGATGGTAGAGGGAAGAAGCTAAGCCTGAATTGCTAAGTGCCTTCAGGTTTCTGTACCCCCTTCCCAATGGTAACAGGGTGAAGATGGCATATCCTGGGGCATGTATTCAGTGATACAGCATAGTAACAGGCCCTTCCAGCATAACGAGCCCAGGCTGTCCCCAATTACACCCATGTGACCAATTAACCTATAAATCCATAGGGAGGAAACCCAAACAGGAAAAATATACAAACTCCTTACAGACAACAGCGGAACTGAAACAGGATCACCAGCACTACACTGGTGTTATGCTAACTGCTATGCTACTGTGCTGCCCAAATTGCTTTAGAGTACAGAACTATTACAGTGGAACAAATATATCTTGTAATGATTCTTCATTGATAATAGAAATTGGTTTGATTCTTGTCTACCATTTATCTAATAGAGGCATGTGGAATCTTTTGAGGTTGCAGAGTGATCAATCATTTTGTGTTTGCAAGTTTGGATTGATCTTAAAGGGTAATAGATGCTTGTGAAGACAACTTCAGCACTAAACAAACATCTGACATCTACCATCTGGAAGGACAAATGCAGCAGGAACATGGAGGGCAACTTGAAGAGCTGTTCCTAATTTGTATGCCAACCAGTCATATTTTACCTTCATACTCAATGCATCAAAATTCTGAAGCTTCGTATCCAACAGCTCCTTCTCCAGATCTGCAGCAGTTCATCACTGCCTTGCAGGCAGTATCAACAGGTAGCAAATGCTGGTAGTGCCAGTGATGCTTACATCCCATAAGTGAATAAAAAGCCTTTTGGTTTTAGAGATCTGTTACTGAATTGATTGAATATAATGCAAGTGATTTATGTTTTTGATGCAATGGATTCACAATTTGTGTTGTGATCTGTTACACTGCAACATGAAGCATTTTCAGTTCTTTTGTCATAAAATATTTATGAAATTATTTCTGAAATTAGATATCAAGCAGATGACCAAATCAATTTACTAAAATTCATTAACACCAGAGGTTCTACAGATGCTGGAAGTTTTGAGCAACACACACAAAGTGCTGGAAGAACTCAACAGGTTGGGCAGCATCTATGGAGGGGAATAAACAGTTGATGTTTTGGGCTGAGGTCCTGATGAAGGGTCTCAGACCAAAATGTTGACTGTGTATCTTCCCCCCCCACCCCCGGCCCAACCCATTTAGATGCTGCTGAACCTGCTGAATTCCTCCAGCATTTTGTGTGTGTTACTAAAGTCCTTTGATAATTACTGGTATCAATGTACAGGAAGTAAATTTTAAGTAAATACTTGGGAGTTTTAATTAAATTTGTTAGTTTGGTTGCACTCTTAGATTCTGATTGTGAACTGTTCCTCTGTTTAAACTGCTCTAAAAATTCATTATTCAAATGTCATTGTCTTAGGTGAAATGTCCTAAGCATTGCCTGTTCAGTTAAAGGACATAATTTGTCCTGTATATGAGTGCATCTGTGTTATTTTTACTGAACTGGCTGGAGGTAAAATATAGTCATTTTTAGGTTCATGTTAGGCCTTCCCACCTGGCATCAAGTCTTGGTTTGACTATGACCAGCATTTATTCTAACACACCCACAAATGTATTTGGGTCAACTGATAGCTTGGCTGGCCAAAAGCATCTTCAGATTTAAGTTGAATCTCCCAGGGGATTACATAGAACATTACAGCATAGTGCATGCATTACATTTCCAGGGCTGTGATGAATTAACTACTCTTGGATGCAAGGAAGGATATTGTAAGGAGTCCGAAGGTTGCACTGGAAGTCTATCTACAATATAATCAATATTAAAGGGCAGATGTGTAATCTGTTGTACCGCTAAATTTGGTAAAAGTTCCCTTCGTGCAGTTAATTTGGCATTCTTTCTGGTCAGCCCGATAGTGCATCTAGGGGAGCTTTTACCTCAGAGAACCTAGCCTCTGCTTTCTGTGTGAAGTTTGTACATTCTCTCTGTTTTCTCCGGATGCTCTGGCTTTTTCACCTCCAAAGGTGGACAGATTGGTAGGCTAATGAGCCACTGTAAATTGCTGTTGGTGTGTATCTTTCATCTTGCCACCTTTCATCTGTATTAATGTTGTTTATTCTCAGGATCAAAAGACTTAATCAATTTTAGATGGAAACAAGAGAAATGAAGTCTCAAAAATCTTGCATTTCTATAGTGCCTTTCAGAGCATCCCAGAGCACCGTAGAGCCAATGAAGTACTTTTGAAGTGTAGCCACTGTTGTAATACAGCCAATCTGCACACACACACCCATAAAGAGCAATTAGATAATGATCAGTTAATCTCTATTTAGTGATGCTATTTGAGAGATAAATACTTGCCAAGATGTTAGGGATAATTCACCTTCTGTTCTCCAAAGTGATACCACGGGATCCTTTGAGACATGTATCTTCATTGTTACTGGATCTAAATCTAGAGCTTCGCCAACAGCCCTCAATAGTACCTCACCAGAAGGACTGCAGCAGCTCACCCCCACCTTCTCAGGCAATTAGCAATGAACACAGTGTTTCCACTGGTGCACTGCTCTATTGGAGTGCCAGCCTAGGTTCTTGTACTTAAATCTCTGGTATTGATCTCAAAATTAGAACAACACAATGAACTATATAGATTTTTCTTATTTCCACCATGCATTTTATGTAGTATTTGGTTTGTAATATTTACATTTGGCAAATTGATGACATCAATAATTTAGAATTGTTAAGGCTACTGGGTCTATTGACTGCAGTATTTTGTCTGGTAGTCTTGGGGTTGATTCCTTGAATCCTGCCAAAATGACTATGGACATATTTGGATGTCCTCCTGTGTTGTTTAGGCTATCCATGACTTCAGTTGTACACTACTGTGTTGACTCTGATCCCTGAAGTGGCCTTACTAATCACTCACTTAGCTGGGGTTAATTTGTGCTTTTTGGGCAATATAGATGTTGGGACAGGTTGTGGTGAATGGGGAAGCAGAACAAAATAGCTGGAATGAGAAAGGAAAATGCTGGAAATAACTCCACATCTGTGGAGAGAGAAACAGTGCATCTGTCTGATGACCCTGAATCAGAACCAGCTACTATAAGACCATAAGAATATAAGATATAGGAACAGAATTAGGCCATTTGGCCCATCAACTCTGCTCCGCCATTTCATCATGGCTGATCCATTTCCGTCTCAGCCCCAATCTGCCTTCTCCTTGTACCCCTTCATGCCCTGACTAATCAAGAATCTATCAACCTCTGCCTTAAATATTCCCAGTTCCTTGGCCTCCACAGCCCCATGTGGCAACGAATTCCAAAGATTCACCACTCTCTGGTGAAAGAAATTCCTTCTCATCTCCATTCTCAATGGCCGCCCCTCTTCTGAGGCTGCGTCCTCTGGTCTTAGAATCCCCCACCACAGGAAACATATTCTCCACATCCACTCTATCGAGGCCTTTCAACATTTGATAGATTTCAATGAGATACCCCCTCATTCTTCTGAATTCCAGTGAGTACAGGCGCAGAGCCATTGAATGCTTCTCATATGGTAAGCCTTTCAATCCAGGAATAATTTTGGTGAACCTCCTCTGAAACCTCTCCAATGTCAGCAAATCCTTTCTTAGATAAAGGGGCCTAAAACTGCTCACAATACTCCAAGTAAGGCCTTACCAGTGCCTTATAAAGCAACAGCATTACATGCCTGCTTTTATATTAGTCCTCTCGAAATGAATGCTAACATTGTATTTGCCTTCCTCACCACAGTCTGCTGCAAGTTAACCTTTAGGGAATATTGCGGGAGGACTCCAAAGTCCCTTTGTACCTCAGATTTTTGAATTTTCTCTCCATTTAGAAAATAGTGCTTTGACCAAAGTGCACAATCATACACTTCCCTACACTGTATTCCACCTGCAACTTCTTAGCCCATCCTCCTAATCTGTCTTAAGTCCTTGTGTAGCCTCTCTACTTTCTCAAAACTACCTGCCCCTCCACCTGTTTACATATGGTCCATAAATTTGGCCATAAAGCCATCAATTCCATCATCCAAATTATTGACATGTAAGAAGAATCAGTCCCAACACAGACCCCTGTGGAACATCACTAGTCACTGGCAGCCAACCAGAAAAGACTTGCTTTATTCCTACTCTTTGTCTCGTGTCAATCCACCACTGCTCTATCCATGCAAACACGAGGAAATCTGCAGATGCTGGAAATTCAAGCATCACACATCAAAGTTGCTGGTGAACGCAGCAGGCCAGGCAGCATCTCTAGGAAGAGGTACAGTTGACGTTTTGGGCCGAGACGCTTAATCAGGACTAACCTTTGGTCTCATCTCAGCCCGAAACGTCGACTGTACCTCTTCCTAGAGATGCTGCCTGGCCTGCTGCGTTCACCAGCAACTTTGATGTACTGCTCTATCCATACTAGTATCTTTCCTGTAATACCATGGGCTCTTAACCTGTTAAACAGCTTCATGTGTGGCAGCTTGTCAAAGACCCGAAAATCCAACTACACAACATCCACCGGTTCTTTGTCTATCTGGCTAGATATTTCTTCAAAGAATTCCAACAGATTTGTCAGGTAAGATTTTCCCTAAGGAAACCATGCTGACTACAGCCTATTTTATCATGTGCCTCGAAGTACCCTGAGACCTCATCCTTAATAATTGACTCCAATATTTTCCCAACTACTGAGGTCAGGCTAACTAGCCAATAATTTCCTTTCTTCTGCCTTTGTCCCTTCTTGAAGAGTAGAGTGACATTTACAATTTTTTGGTCCTCTGGTGCCATGCCAGAATCCATTGATTCTTTAATGTCTCCACAGTCTCTTCAGCCACCTTTTTAAGGTGTAGGTCTCAGGTGTAGACTATCTGGTTTGGGAGACTTATCTATCTTCAGACCTTTCAGTTTCCCCAACACTTTCTCCCTAGAAATGGCAACTTCACTCACCTCTGCGCCCCTGACACTCTCGAATTCCAGCAAAACAGCTAGTGCCTTCCACAGTGAAGGCTGATGCAAAATACTTATTTAGTTTGTCTGCCATTTCCTTATCCCCCATTACTACCTTTCCAGCATTATTTTCCAGTGGTCTGATATCTACCCCCATCTCTCTGTCAGTATTTTTTCATTCTTCAAAACCATACTTTATAGTATTTCTCATGGTCCAATACCTCGCCAGTGCTCTACTTGTAAAATACTATTTGAACAAGGCATGGGCTCGCTAGCCAAAACTCAAGGAAACATTCTTAGCAAGAATTGGTACCTTTAAGGGTGAGAACGTGGCGTATCGAGGAGCATTTTTTGTATGGTGTTCAGCACCACACTGACTCAGAATTGAAAAGGTTAAATACTATTTGTCATGAAGTGGTCCACGAGCATCGGTTGGAGGGCATTTTAGGTATGCAGAAAGCATTTTATTCCAATTTCATCACCAGATTAAGGATGGGCCTGAGTACCGGGTGTGGTCTTTACTTTGAGAAATAAAAAAATCTTAGGCACAGCAGCCTTCTGAATGTTTTTATTAAATTAGAATTTGCCACTGAATATGGTTGTTTTTTTTAACTGAAGGGACTTGTTGGATGACTGAGAAATAATTGGAAGGTTTCCAGTGTAAATGGCAGTTAAGAAACCAATGGGTCTCAATTTTAGGACATTGTTAATCTTGCACAAGTTCTTAAAGTGTCCTATTTCTATAGTCATTTCAACTACCTGTATATTGTTTCACAAAATTTGAAGCTGTACCACATTATGTTCCTAAGTAAGGTTTAAAAATAAATCTTTATTTCCTAAATGCTGAGACGATACTACTGCTGTGAATTGTCTTTAACAAGTAAGTTGGGTTGGGGTTGTCATGTTGGCTGTCCTGTAAAATAAGGTGCTGTACTCATCCATGCTGACTGCGAGGGCTGTGTGATTTGTGCTTGGAAGATCAAGTGATATCTTTCACTAAAGTGCAGTATTCTCACTGCATGATAAATAACATGAGGTAAGTCTAGCATTGTAAACCTGATAAAACTTCATTTTGCTGTTCTAGTTTAAAACCAGCAATCCACTTACAGTTCACTGCAGAATACAGGCAAGAACATCCTGGGCCCAAGCACAGGAGTGCAGAGGTTCACTTGTGCTAATTACCCTGTTTACACAATAGTGTACAAAGTCCTCAGAGGGCTGGCTCTTGTTCTTGAGGGTCCTGCAATAGTTTGAAGCCACATATTGTGCAGAACTCCCTAGTTTGTAGGAAACCCCCTTTTTTACCCTGCTTCCTGTTCAAAACATGCCAAATAGTGTGTTCACTCTTCCAGAAAACATTATTGTACGGTTGCTGACAGCTAGATATTAAGCTCCTGAACTTCTGGTCAAGATGGCGTCGAGTTGCAATGTCCGTTGAGGTTGAAGCTCAGACTTAGTTGCTTTTTAGGTTTGTATGGATGGCTTTGGAGGCAGTGCAGAGAGTTAGAAGAGAGGTCAGAGTTTAGGGACAGGCATGAGGGGAATTAGAGGTCAGGAGTTGGTTGGTGGGCCCCTTGAACAAGGGATGGTGACAAGGTCTCGAGTCCCTGGATCAAAGGCCCATGGCAGAAGGCATGAGGGCCAGTGAATCACCCCTTTCCCCACACCGCGCCCCCCCCCCCACTTCATGTTGGTGAGTCCTGGGATCAGAGGTCCATGTGAGTTCAGAGTTCAAAAAGTTCTGGGGTTAATACCAAAGTTGACAAGTCCAGAAGTCAAGGCTCAATGGTTGAAACCCTTGGGTCAACATACCCAGAAATTGGAGCCCAATGCCTGCGAGTCCGAGCCAGGGACTGGAGGCCTGATTGTTGACTTCAGGAAGGGGAAATGGAGGGAACACACACTAGTCCTTATTGAGGGGTCAGCAGTGGAAAGGGTGAGCAGCTTCGAGTTCTTGGGTACCAACATCTCAGAAGATCTATCCTGGACCCAATATATTGATGTAATCATGAAGAAAGCTTGCCAGCAGCTATATTTCATTAGCAGTTTAAGGATTTCTGGTATGTCAACAAAGACTCTAAGGTATGGTATATGTGACAGTTTAACCTTCAAATCATCAATTCTTACACCATGGCAAGAGTGAGCATAGCACCAGGACAAACGGTGGTCATCCTGCATCAGCAAGATCTCTCCAAAACAGAAATTTTGTGGCAGACCAGTTTCAAGATGTGCTGTCCAAGCTCTTTTGAAGAAGCATAAAGAAATGGGCAAGGTTGAGGACCAGAAATGCAGTGGTCAGCCATGGAAACAATGCAGCAGATGAGAGATACATCAACTAATGTCACTTTTAAGTGGGAGGAAGTCGAGCACTGCTATCAGCTCTGAACTCACAGAAACCACTGAAACCCAAGCAGACCAGAGTCCGGAGAAGTCGTGTCAAAACTGGTCCTCATTGAAGAGTTGTTGTCAAAAACCCATTCCTCCTAAGTGGAAACAAAGCCAAGAGACTCACCTACACACAAAAACACAAGGACTGGGGTGCAGAACAGTGGGAACAAGTGCTCAGGACTTACAAGTCAAAATTTGAAACTTGGCTCAAACAGGAGGCAGTTTGTCCGTAAAAGAGCTGGAGAGTGCCACATGAATGAGTATCTGCAGCCAACAGTGAAGCACAGCGGAAGTTCCCAGCAGGTTTGAGGCTGCATTTCTGCAAATGGAGGTGGTTGTCTGGTCAGAGTTAATGGAATCATCAATGCTGAGAAATGCAAGCAGATTCTCATCCATCACATAATACAATCAGGAGGCATCTGATCAGCCCCAACTCCATTCTGCAGCAGAACAATGACTCCAAACACAAAGGTCATAAAGAACTATCTTCAGTGAAAAGAAGAACAAAAAGTTCTGCATCAGATGGTGTGCACATTATTGGCTAGAAGGGCTATTTTATTAAAATGGAAAGATGCTTCTGCTCCCACTTTGATACAATGGTTCTCTCAGGTGATATTATGTCTTAGTTTAGAAAAAATCAGAAGTCAAACTTTTGATCCTAGATTTGACTTTGAGAAAAGGTGGGGCTCTTTTGCCTGTTACTATCACTTGATTTGAATTAATTAAGATGGTCCTCTTCTGATTCTTGGGTAAACGGATTTGGTTGGCGGATTGATGTCTTTTTTTACAGAAGCTTGTATGGCATATAGCTCTGGGTTTGTGCTCCAAATGGGTTTTGTCCCCGTTTTTTTTTGTTATTAGGGTTTTTTCTTGTTTTAGTAGGGGTTCTTTTTTCCAAATTTAAAAAAAATAAAGAAAAATAGATGGTGTGGCTTCCACAGAGCCCTGATATCAATATCATGTAGGCTGTCTGGGAATACCTAGAGAGACTGAAGCAACCGAAGAACTGTGGCAAGTTCTGCAAGATGCTTGTAACAACCTGCCAGTCGATTTTCTTATAAATCTGCATGACTGATGCAGCTTTAAAGGACGGTCACACCAAATAGTGATTTGATTTAGTTTTTTACTGTTTACTGCTCTTTATAGTATTTTTGATACTTGGGAAACTATCCATTTCATTATTTTTGAAAGCGTCTTCATTTTACAGAATTTTTTTACGTGTGCCTAAAATAAAATAACTGTTTAATCTGCTTTGCCAGCTGGAAGTATCTCCTGCTTGGTTGGGAGGGTAGACCCAGCATTAGAAATAGATTATTGACAGCTAAGCCCCTTCAGGAAAGAGACTAAAGTAGTCTCTTCAGTAAAATAGTATGTATTTGAAATATAAGTTGATATGGTATAATCTCCCAAAACTGAGGGTACAAGTAGCCACATATACCATATAAAATTTATGTTTAGGACTCCAGAATGGATACACTTAATATCATTACATTACTGTTATGAAGGATCTTCGACTTGCCGTGGGACATAGGATATTCTGTTCATGTGATACCATTTTTCAGCCAGCAAATGGTGCTCTTTTGCAAATAGTTACAGCTCAGAATTACAGCTGGAGAAATGTAGGGGGCTGTTTCACTAGAGGGCACCACTAACACCAAGTGAAAACTTGGATGCAAAAAGTGAAGGCAAAAGTGAAAATTCCTCTTGTGTTCCAGGTGACTATAACCCTCAACCCCCTGATCTTTTAACTATTTATCTATCTGCACCTTAAGTATATCTAATGAACTCCTAATGGTGTCTTACTTCAGCTCACTCCAGCTCTGCTTTGAAAACTATAAGCTATTCCCTGGTTCTGAGGAAGGGTTGCTGACATCCAGTGGTCTCTCTTTCCACAGATGCTGCCTGATTTGCTGAGTTCTTCCAGCATTTCAGACTCAAGCATCTGCTGTTCTATTTCAATAAGATTGTCCATGATTACATTGAACAGTAGGGCAGGCTTGAGGGGTCTCCGCCGATTTCTTTGTGCGTATTTTTGTGTTTCTGTTATTGTTGGACCAAGAGTTAGATTTTGGGGAGGAGGGAATTGGTATATTATTGTCACATGTACTGAGATACAGTGAAAAGCTTGTCCTGCATACTGTTCATACAGATCAGATCATTACACAGTGCATTGAGAAAAACTACGCATGCTGGAAACCTAAGATAAATTGAAGATGAAGAAACTCTCAGACAGCATCTGCGGAAAGATAACATTTTAGGTCTGGGACCCTTTTTATTTTCATGGTATTAAGTGAAATTCAGAGAAAAACTTTCTGCTGATCAGGGTTTTCAGACAACCTGGACAGGGCCTTAAAAATGAAAGGTAAGGTGTAGGGTAGTGGGGTAGTAGAAGTCTGAAAATCCTGCAAACAACAATTAAGATAAGAACAACACTAGATGATGGAGGAGCTCAGTGGGACAGGCGGCATCTCTGGAGGAATGAAAGGTCTTGATCCAAAACATTGACTGCCCATTTTCCCCCAGCACACCACAGATGCTGCCTGATCCGTCAGGTTCCTCCAGCATTAACAGTCTCTTTTGTCTCCACAGCTGGGAGTGTGTCAAGTAGGTTCAAATCTGCCACTCACCTCTGGGAGATCTGCTCGCCCCAAGACCCAGTGGGGATAGGAGTGTGGGGTCACCTGCAGTCAATGCATATGCAGTCCCAGAGGTGGGGGTGCAGTGTGTGCCTAAGTCAAGAGGGACGACAAAGTCCTCCAAATTGCTGGGGCTTTTGGTCAAATGTAGAGAGTTGTCAGGTACACTGAGATGGAGGCTTTAATCACAGATACTAAGGAAATTAGTGAGGTGGGGGTAATGGAAATTGATCAGGTCATGACAACACACGAGGGGTTTAAGTTTTCTCACGAGCATTTGCTAATGTGATCAATTTAAACCATTTACGTCACCACTGTACAGTGAGCAAACATGAGAGTCAAGCTTAGAGATGGGAATTTTCCTCTTCCTATCATTCCAACCTTGAGCTCTATTTCTTTCGGACCAAGGAAATCCCTTCAGACTCGTATTCTTTCAGCATCATAATTTTAATATGTTGGTCTCCTTTAGAGTCAGTGCACTGTATTTCAGGACATGGATTTCTCAAATGGCAATTTGTTCAAATGATGAGAAATTGAGCAATATCAGTGTAAGCGTTAGCGTTTGAAATAATGTGAGGTGATATCAGCCGCAAGGTCTGAGGATTGTTAAAGGTAATAAAAGAAGGCTGCAGAGTCATCAACCAGAGGTATTGTTTCAGGTATAAGGTCATAAGACATAAGAGCAGAATTAGGCCATTCAACCCACCGAGTCTGTTCCACCATTCAGTTATGGCTCATTTACTATCCCTTTCAGTCCCATTCTCCTGCCGTCTGGTATGGAGGAGCCACTGCACAGGATTGCAGAAAGTTGCAAACTCAGCCAGCTCCATCATGGGCCCCAGCCTCCCCAACATCAAGGACACCTCAAAAAGCAGCATCCAGCATTAAGGACCCCCATTACCCAGGACAAGCCCTCTTCTCGTTGTTACCATTGAGGAGGTGGTTCAGGGGTCTGTGGACACACACTCAACATTTCAGGAACAGCTTCTTCCCCAACACCATCAGATTTCTGAATGGACAATGAACCCATGAGCACTGCTTCTATTTTTCCTCTCTTTTTGCACTAAAATATATATGAGAGAGAGTTGTAGTTTTTATTATGTATTGCCATGTACTTCTGCCACAAAACAATAAATTTCACCACATATGCCAGTGATTTTAAACCTGATTCTGATCCTGCCTTCTCCCCATAGCCTTTGATGCTCTTACTAATCAAGAACCTATCAAGCTCCACTTTAAAAATACCCAATGACTTACCTTCACAGCCATCTGTGGCAATGAATTTCACAGATTCACCACCCCCTGAATAAAGAAATTCCTCCTCACCTCAGTTCTAAATGGACATCCCTCTATTCTGTGTCTTCTCCCCCTCTATGAGAAACATCCTCTCCATAACCACTCTATCATGGCCTTCCAATATCTGAGAAGTTTCAATGAGATCCCCCTCATTCTTCTAAACTCCAGTGAGTACAGGCTCAGAGCCATCGAATGCATCTCATAAGCCAATGCTTTCATTACCAGGATAATTTTCCTGAACCTCATCTGGTCCCTCTCCAATGCTAGCAAATCCTTCCTTAGATAGTGGGCCCAGAATTGCTCACAATACTCCATGTGGTCTGACTAATGTCTTATAAAGCCTCAGCTTTAAGGTGTTGGACCTTAAATAGAGATGGGAAGAAACTTGTTTATGAAGAAGGTTGTGAATCTTTGATGTTCTCTGCCTCCAGGAGCTGTGGATGCACAGTCATTGCTTGTATTCAACACACAGCTAAGTAATGGGGATTGGGAGGGAAGGTGGACTTTAGGCACAGGATTAGTCATCTTGTTGAATAGCAGTGTAGATAGAAGGTACTGGATGCCAAACCCCAGCTCCGATTTTCTTGTATTATGTTTGTTAAAATAGTTCTTTAGAATTTTGAGTGCACCAAGGTAGTAAGGTTTTGTTTATTAGCTTAAATTGGTAAATATGTATGCACTCCTCGGGTATTACATGCTGGTGTCACAGGTATTTATAAACCCGGGCAGTTACATAGAGATATCTTATGTGCCGCTTTCTCTCATTTGACATCTCTCCACCGCGTTCTCCCATTTTCCTTTGTAATCTTGGCTTAAATTGGTTGATTTTGTCTTTCCAGTGCCTTCCACAGTGTAAATGAGCTTCAACTTGATCTGGTTAAATCTTGTCGGTATTAAGATCTTCATGGTTCTTCCAACAGTATCTGCCCTCTTTACTTTCACATTATGTGCTTCCTTGTTTTGTCCTTCGTGTTTCAATGCTGATGAAGGCAAAAAAACAGTAATGACCGTTTGTAGTGTTTTCACTGTTTCTTGATTTTACTTAAAATGTTCATAATTTATAATTTTCCCTTTTATTGTCATATTCATATTCTATAGTTATGAGTTCGAAATCGGGACTTAAGGAAGGACTGATTAAGGTCAAGTGGGACGGAACGTTTAATGGCTTCAGCACCGCTGCTCGCCTGCCTTTTTCTGGGACGGGTCCCTGTTCCGCACTTTTCAGTTGAAATGTCCCCCACAATGATTAATGAATCTGTCGCTTATCACTGCTGCCAGATTAGGTCTGATCTGTATCTGCGTAGTTAAGTAGTTTCCGTCTTTTGTAAATCTACTGATTTCAGGAAATTTGTTGCCGCGAGGCATAAATATTCGAGGTGTCAGCAGCGGCTGTACTTTACCCGGACAGCTTGAACCTCTGCTAACTCCTGTTCGTTCCCTGGATTAAGAGGAATGCCTTGTTAGTGGGCAGGTTGCGTGTATGGACAAATCGGCGCTCAATATCTTTGCTGTGTTGTCAGTTTTCTAAGTAGGCGGACTTCCTTTCACTGTAGACCTATTGTCTAGATTAAGCACTACTTCTGTCCGGAAATCACTGGAGACCCAGCATTATAAGAATAATGTACTATGCCTCTATACTGTCAATGTGTGGACACTATTGATTCACTTGCCATTGTCTCCAATCCCCTCTCTCTTGTTCAAATAAAATTCAGCATTCATTGTCTGTTTTACTGTTGTCCTGACTAATCATTAAATCATCCTGGGTGAATTTTTGTCTACCCCCATTCTCCTTCAGCCCTCTGCTGAGATTGTCCCATCAAAGGTGCTGAGGTGCATTCTTTCATCTGGAGCAATAGAGAACAAAAGGACACTGTCCACAATTTCATTTCTGTAATAGTTACAATACGTAATCTTTCCTCAGCTACCTCCTCAAGTACAAAATAAGGCTGAAGGGAAAATGGCTGTTAAAACTGTTCTAGATCAATTTTGAATGATTTAATTAATATTAGCTGAGAAGGCAGCAATCTCACTTCTGTCCACTGGTTGTGGGTGCAAGTTTCATTTCAGTGAACATAGAAAATAGGACAGTACAGCACAGGAACAGGCCCTTCAGCCCATAATGTTGTGCTGAACCAGTTAAAAAGCAAATCAATAATGCCCAAACACTAATCCTGCCTACCTACACCATGTCCATATCCCTCTATCTTCCTCACATCTAAATATATCTTAAAAGCCTCTGAGTAAAAATTTTGCCCTCAATCCCCCTTGAATCTTCCTCCCTCTCACCTTCAATGCATGTCTTCTGGTATTAGACATTTTAAATCTGGGAAACAGATACTCCCTGTCTACTCTGTCTAAACCTTTCACAACCTTATAAACCTCTATCAGATCTCCCCTCAGCCTCTGACACTCCACAGAAAACAACCCAAGTTTCTCTAACTTCTCATGATAGCACATGCCCTCAAATCCAAGCAGCATCCTGGCAACACATGCAAAATGCTGGAGGAACTCGGCAAGCCGGGCAGTATCCATGGAAAAGAGTAAAAAGTCGACATTTCCGGCTGATACCCCTCACGAGTCCTGATGAGAGGTGTCATCCCGAAACATTGACTGTTTACTATTTTCCATAGATGCTGCCTGGCCTGCTGCATTCCTCCAGCATTTTGTGTGTGTTGCTTTGGATTTCCAGCATCTGCAGATTTTCTCCAGTTGAACATCCTGGAGCCTTCTCTGCACTCTCTCCAAAGCCTCAACATCCTTCCTATAGTTGGGCGACCAGAACTCTATGCAATACACAAGATATGGCCTAACCTGAGTTCTATAGAGTTGCAACATAAACATGGGTACAAAGTCTAGGCCAAGTGTGGAGCTGTGCTGGGAGAGTGTTATGCTTTCAGAGGGGACTTCAGACGGAGGAATGCAGTCAGAGCACCACTGCCAACTGCTAAGGGAGGGCCAATGCTGAATGTAGATCCTAAAAACATTTGGTACAAAGCTGTGTGTCTGCCACCTTTATAACCCAATTGTTTTCTCCTCACAGTACACAAAGATGCTGTTCTGAAGATGACAATCATTCCTCTGGGGACTTGTATGAGTGTTCTCATCTGTAATTGACATTAATAGCAGGAATCCGGTCTTCGACGCTGGGACTGCTCATCGGCAGAGAGTCTTTGTGCAGCCGATTTGCAGAGGCTCGACAGCATCCTGAGCAAGAGACGGGCTGGTCATCGTCCGATCGGGAGGTGGAACTGCGATGTGTTGAGGTCAGACTCAGGCTAGCCCTCTTCCACCTCTTGAGGTAGTCCCACTCTCACTCTGCTAAGCGATTATCAAGGAGGGTGGATTGGTTGATCAAAGCCTCTACGTTCTCTACCGACTCTCCCAAGGCAAGGGCATCCTTTAGTTTGCTCCAGAGTCCATGGCGGTACACAGTGGCCAAGCCCTCCCTGTTCCAGGCACTCACTTCAGCCAAAGTCCAAAACTCCTGAATAGTGGCTGCTGACCCACTACCCTGAGGCACCTTCCTCAGATGGTCTGAGTCTCGGTTTGCTCCACCGGGACGATGGAACATATTCCTTCTGACGGATATGCTTCTTCCGAATCCGAGGAAATCTCCGACCTTCACTCCAAATGGGCAGTGGTCCAGGCCAGGGCTCTTCCGGTCAGGAGAGAGATCGTGAAGGCCACCTTTCCACGCTACGTAGGGAACTGGCACAGCTGGAGTTCAAACACCAGCGAGCATCGAGTGAGGAAGCCGCGGCAAGAGCGTGGGTCACTGCCGAATCTCTCCGGTGTTGGAAGATGAACTGGCTCCGCCGAACGACCGACTCACCCCAAGCGACCCCGGCTTCCTTATTGCGATAGATGGCACACGGTGACCTGGAGTTTGTGAATCTCCAGGCTCTGTCTAGGAATTTTCTTGCTGTGACTGGCCACAGCTGTTGACAGACTCTGATACCCCGCTGGGTCCATGTTGGCTCAAATGCAGTGTGACGAGAGACCTAGGCGAGGATGGTTAGGATCTAAGTGCTGGATTATCCAAGACTAGAATTGAGACATGATATAAGACTGAAACGAAGACAGGGTTCAAAACTAGACACTAGACGAGAATCCAAAGTTTAGCCAACGACTGAGCACAAAACCAACTTCTTCTTCTTTTGACTTTTAAAGGCGATTGGCAGTCCAACTTAAAGGTGCATTACAGAGATGGCAGAAGTTACAGAGAATTATGTGCTGGGCACAGAGGCTACTGGGATGGTATGTGAGGACAAGGGGGACCCTATCCCTGGGGGCATGGTGGGAAGTTGAGGTGAGGGCAGACATGCACGAAATGGAAGAGATGCAGGTGAGGGCAGCGTTGATGGTGGAGGAAGGAAAGTCCCTTTCTTTGAAGAAAGAGGACATCTCACTAGTTCTGGAATGAAAAGCCTCGTCCTGAGAGCAGATGCAGTGGAGATGGAGAAACTGAGAGAAGGAGGTGGCATTTTTTCCACAAGTGACAGGGTGGGAAGAGGTAGAGTCCAGGTAGCTGTGAGAATCTGTGGATTTATAAAATATATCAGTAGGTAAACCATCTCCAGATATAGAGACAAAGAGATCGAGAAAGGGGAGGGAGGTGTCAGAAATGGACCAGGTACATTTGAGGGCAGGGTGGAAGTTGAAGGTAAAGTTGATGAAGTTGATGAGCTGAGCATTGGTGCAGGAAGCAGCACCAGTGCAGTCAGCGATGCAGTGTAGGAAAAGTCAGGGAGTGATATCGGTGTAGGCATGGAACATAGACTGTTCCATGTAGCTGACCAAAATGCAGGCATAGTTGGGACCCATGCAAGTGCTGATGGCTACACCTTTGTTTTGAAGGAAGTGGGAGGAGAAATTATTGAGAGTGAGGACTTGTTCCACCAGACAGAGGAGAATGGTGGTGGGGGGGAACTGGTCGGGTCTGTTATCTTAAAAGATGCAGGGAGTTTTAAGTCCCTCCTGACGGGGGATGGAGATGTATAGGGAGTGGACATCCATGGTGAAAATGAGATGATCGGAGCCAAGGAATTTGATATAATTGGAAAGATCCAGAGTGTGTGAAGTGTCATGGATGTAGGTAGGAGAGGACTGAACCAGAGGGAATAAAACAGAGTCGAAGTATGCAAATATAAGTTTGGTGAGGAAGAACAAAGCAAAAACAATGGGTCTACTGGACAGGCAGGTTTGTGAATCTTGAGTAGGAAGTAGAAACAGGAGGTGCAGGTTAAGGGAACTATGAGGTTGGTGGCGGTGGATGGGAGATCCCCAGAGTTAATAAAGTCAGTGATGGTCCTGTTCGAGGGGTAAGCATGAGGAGGTGTCTTCCGGTGTGGCCTCCTGTATATCAGTGAGACCCAATGTAGATTGGGAGGCTGCTTTGCCAAGCACCTATGCTCCATCTGCCAGCAAAAGTGGGATCTCCCACTTTTAATTCTACTTCCCATTCCCATTCCAACATGTCAGTACATGGCCTCCTCTACTGTCGTGATCAGGTTGGGGGACCAACACTTTATATTCATTCTGGGTAGCCTCCAACCTGATGGCAAGAACATCAATTTCTTGAACTTCTGGTAATTTCCACACCCTCCCCCCCACCCCCCGCCTTCACCATTCCCCATTCCCATTTCCCTCTCCCATCTTATCTCCTTACTTGCCCATCACCTTCCTCTGGTGCTCCTCCCCCTTCCCTTTATTCCATGGTCTTATACCCTGTCCTATCAGATTCCTCCTTCTCCAGCCCTTTATCTCTTTCACCAATTAACTTTGCAGCTGTTTACTTCACCCCTCCCCCTCTGCCTGTTTCACCTATCACCTACCACCTTGTACTTCGTCCTCTCCTCCCCCACCTTCTTACTCTGACTTCTCATCTTTTTTTTCCCAGTCCTGATGAAGGGTCTCGGCCTGAAACATCAACTGTTTACTCTTTTCCATAGATGCTACCTGGCCTGCTGAGTTCCTCCAGCATTTTGTGTGTGTTGCTTGGATTCCCAGCTTCTGCAGATTTTCTCTTGTGTGTGATTCCTTCCCTTCTTGTTTTACCCCCATCTCACATAAACCCAATGGTTTTATGTATTCTGTAAAGGTCAGAATCAGGTTTATTATCACCGGCATGTGTCCTGAAATTTGTTAACTTAGCAGCGGCAGTTCAATGCAATGCATAATATAGAAGAAAAAAAAATAATAATAAATAAGTAAATCAATTACAGTATATATATATTGAATAAATTTTAAATCCTGCTGAAAACAGAAATAATATATATTAAAAAGGTTTCTCCCCTTTTGCCATTTATCCCACAAGTCTTACCATAACCCCCTAATTCTTAACCCTACCAACTCCTTAGCTTCTGATTTTCTAAGTAGAAGGTCTATATCTACTGTTGAACTTTTAACACTTCTTTTAGCTAAACAATCAGCTCACTCTCTCCCCTCAACACCTCTATGTGCAGGGACCCATAAGAAGCAGACCTGTAAGCCAATACTTTGAATATGAAATAAAGTTTGAAGAGCTTCCAGTGATAAATCTGACCTACTGCTGGAATGAAATGTTTTAAGGTTCATCAAAACTGAAAAAGAATCTGAACAAATTACAAGTTTGCAAGAACAAATTTCCTCCACCCACTGTAAGTCCAAAATGATGGCAACCAATTCTGCTGTATATACTGATAGATGATTAGTAAGACATTTCTTTGTTGTTACCTGTAACTCAGGCACAAAAACAGCCACGCCAACATTCCCAGTTAAATTATATTTTGATCCATTTGTAAAAATGGTTTATGTGTCATAATAGTGTTCCTTAGTATATTGATGGACCAACAGACTCTCAGGCATAACAGAATTATTAGATTTTATTAAATCATGTAACCTAAAATCAACTAAAGTCATTGGGGAAAAAAACAAGGATGGGTTACTGAGAAAACTACAGTGGGGCATATTGCATAATCCAACAAACCCATATTCCTAACGTGATAAGAACCCAGCCACCCAAAACTAAGAACACCCTTATGTTCCCAACAGTCCAACACACTTTTAACAGGGTGATCATTTTTCTGCTCCCTCAAATTAATCCAGTATGTTAACAACAACTTCAGCCTCCACAACTGTAAGGGTAATTGTCCCATTTCCACCTGTAAAGCCAAAACAGGAGACTACCTTATTGCATCTTAGAGCCTGTGCTTGTATCACATCCAGACATTTTAAAGTTGAAGATGAAGCTGATCCATAAGCCACACAGCCGTAATCAAGAGCAGATCTAATTACATAAATATAAATGGTCAACAAGGATTTTCATGTAGTACCCCAAGAATACCCATGTAGACAGCTGAGAATATTTAATTCTCCTTTACATTTATTATTTTTTTTACTGATGTGGTTCTTCCATGTCAGCTTGTTATCCGTTCACTTATTCAGGAGTTTGACCGTATAATTTCAAATCAAATGCAGGTCTATTAATCCTCTTTGTAAAACACATAACTTGTGTTGTGGCTTCTGAAAGCTTAAATCCCCATCTATTTACCTGCTGTTTGACCTTATTAATCACTAATTGCATTCTATATACAATAAAATTGAAATTTCTACCTCTAATCCATTAAGTTCCATCATCTGCATATAGCTACTGACCCACCCCAGTATCTACCTCAGAGAAAATATCATTAATAACAATATTAAATAATAAAGGGCTACACATACTGCCTTGTGGGGTCCCATTCTCTAACTCATAGAAGCCAGAATATACTTTACCCACCCTTACCTGCATAAACCGTTCAAATAAAAAAACTCAGAAAAATAATTATACAGTCTTCCCCTCACTCCCAATTTCCATAATTTAATCAAAGTCTTTCCTTTCATAGCATGTGCTTTTTCTATCTCAAAAATACTGCTATTACAACTTCTTTATTTACCTGTGCTTTCCTAATATTATCTTCCAAACACAAATCTGAATCCATTGTCATTGTACCCTTCTGAAATCTGCTCTAATAAAATGTTATGTCACCACTTTCTTCAAAATATAATTAAAACGCTCTATTACTGTACATTCCATAAGTGTACACAAATCGGACGTTAATGATATTGGTCTATCAACGAGAAGGATCAGATGAAGATCTCTCAGGTTTTAGAATAGGCACTACTACTGCCATTTTCCATGAGGAAAGAAGATGGCCTAACTTCCAAATATGATTCAAAAATGTTAATATTATCTCAAGAGAGTTGTCAATCGTATGTCTAATCATACAGTATATCATCCTTTCCTGGAGCTGTCTGACCTGTACTGTTAATAAACTACTTAAATTCACACAAAGAAAACTCTGCATCAGTAATGCTATCATTGCTACAGCTGGATTCCAACACATCAGGATATTCACTTAGAACCTTAACTTCTTCACTTAAATTATCTTGATTATGAATTACAGCAAATGACCAAGCCAGTAACTCAATCTTCTTTATTTCAGTAACAATCATTTTACCTTCTTTAGTCAATACTGGAATATTATTATCCCTACAAATCTCCCCCCCCCCCCATTTTCTTAATCATTCCCCAAACATCTCCGAGTTTAATATCCCTTCCAATACTATCACAATATAACCCCCAGTAAACCTATTTTGCAATATTCACCACTTTCCTCACCACGGCCTGTGTCCTTTAATACTAAATAAGGTCACTTGGAGAGTGATGCTTCCTAACTTTCCTAAATGCCTTATTTCTCTCCCTAATTGCCTCTGCACTGTCCTCAGTCTACCATGGTACAGCCTTTCTCCTATTAAAGCCCTTTTTAATAGGAGAAAGTTTGATGAATAATGTGACATAACCTTTAATTGTAGAAATCCACATCATCCTCAACATTCAGCCCTGACAGACGTTCATCACATAAAATCTTAAACCTCTCCCAATTTGCTTTACCAATAGTCCACCTCCTAAAAGTGCCTTCCTGTCCCCTATACAAATTCAAATCCACGCTTATAAATATAGGAAAATGATGGCTCCCCAATGTTTCATCTCCCATGATGTCCCACTCACTCACTCCAACCAGAATGTTCAAAACAAAAATTAAATCAATAGCATTTCAGAACTATTATGAACATTATATCACATAACCCTCCATCATTAAGACACATAAGATGAGAAATACCTAAAAATTCTTCTTCAATCAAACCATTACAGCTTGATGACCTTTGATAGAGTTCTAGAAGATTATAAGGCTAGCAGGAAGAAGCTTAAGAAAGAAATTAGGAGAGCCAGAAGGGGCCATGAGAAGGCCTTGGCAGACAGGATTAAGGAAAACCTCAAGGCATCCTACAAGTATGTGAAGAGCAAGTGGATAAGACATGAAAGAATCAAGTGTGACAGTGGAAAAGTGTGTATGGAATCGGAGGAAATAGCAGAGGAACTTCATGAGTACTTTGCTTCAGTATTCACTACGGAAAAGGATCTTGGCGATTGTAGGGATGAATTACAGTAGACTGAAAAGCTTGAGCATGTAGATACTAAGAAAGAAGATGTGCTGGAGCTTTTGGAAAGCATCAAGTTGGATAAGTCACCGGGGCCAGACGAGATGTATCCCAGGCTACTGTGGGAGGTGAGGTTGCTGAGCCTCTGGTGATGATCTTTGCATCATCAATGGGGACGGGAGAGGTTCCGGAGGATTGGAGGGTTGCGGATGTTGTTCCCTTATTCAAGAACGGGAGTAGAGATAGCCCAGGAAATTATAGACCAGTGAGTCTTACTTCAGTGGTTGGTAAGTTGATGGAGAAGATCCTGAGAGGCAGGATTTATGAACATTTGGAGAGGCATAATATGATTAGGAATAGTCAGCGTGGCTTTGTCAAAGACAGGTCGCGTCTTATGAGCCTGATTGAATTTTTTGAGGAAGTGACTAAACACATTGATGAAGGTAGAGCAGTAGATATAGTGTATATGGATTTCAGCAAGGCATTTGACAAGGTACTTCATGCAAGGCTTATTGAGAAAGTAAGGAGGCATGGGATCCAAGGAGACATTGCTTTGTGGATCCAGAATTGGCTTGCCCACAGAAGGCAAAGAGTGGTTGTAGATGGGTCATATTCTTCATGGAGGTTGGTGACCAGTGGTGTGCCTCAGGGATCTTTTCTGGGACTCCTATAGCAGATTTTAACTCTCTAGTTAACTTAATGGGATTGATGGAAGAAGGCTGTTCCAGGTCAAATTTAAACAGTACCTTAAAGTTTTCCTACCTCTATTTCAAAAAATCTCGCCCTTTCTCTCTATCACTTGCAATCACTCCAATATTATGTTTTTTTTTCAGTTTTCTAGATCTACATTTGAGAAGCGCGGATGGTAGTTTGCCTCCCAGGTGCCAGGGTCTGGGATGTTTCTGATCACGTCCACTATATCTTGAAGTGGGAAGGAGAACAGCCAGAGGTCGTGGTACATATCGGTACCAATGACATAGGAAGGCAAAGGGAGGACGTCCTGAAATCAGACTACAGGGAGTTAGGAAAGAAGTTGAGAAGCAGGACCTCAAAGGTAGTAATTTCGGGATTACTGCCTGTGCAATGAGGATAGTGAGGTGACAGTGAGGATAGGAATAGAATGAGGTCGAGGATAAATGCGTGGCTGAGGGATTGGAGCAGGGGGCAGGGATTCAGATTTCTAGATCATTGGGACCTCTTTTGGGGCAGGCGTGACCTGTACAAAAAGGAGGGGTTGCACTTGAATTCGAGGAGGACCAATATCCTGGTGGGGACGTTTGCTAAGGCTATTGGGGAGAGTTTAAATTAGAACTGCTGGGGGGTGGGAACCAAACTGAAGTGCAAGAGGAAAGGGAGGTTGGCTTACAAATAGAGAAAGCTTGTAGACAGTGCGAAAGGGAGGATAGGCAGGTGGTAGAGAAGGGACGCGCTCACACTGATAGTTTGAGATGTGTCTATTTTAATACCACGAGTATTATGAATAAAGGAGATGAGCTTAGAGTGTGGATCAGTACTTGGAGCTATGATGTTGTGGCCATTACAGAGAATTGGATGGTGCAGGGGCAGGAATGGCTACTTCAAGTGCCAGGCTTTAGATGTTTCAGAAAGGACAGAGAGGGAGGCAAAAGAGGTGGGGGCGTGGCACTGTTGATCAGAGATAGTGTCACGGCTGCAGAAAAGGGGGAAGTCATGGAGGGGTTGTCTACGGAGTCTCTGTGGGTCGAAGTTCGGAATAGGAAGGGGTCAATAACTCTACTGGGTGTATTTATAGACCACCCAACAGTAACAGGGACATCGAGGAGCAGGGAGGGAGACAGATTCTGGAAAGGAGTAATAATAACAGGGTTGTTGTTGTGGGAGATTTTAATTTCCCAAATATTGATTGGCATCTCCCTAGAGTGAGGGGTTTAGATGGGGTGGAGTTTGTTAGGTGTGTTCAGGAAGGTTTCCCGACACAATATGTAGATAAGCCTACAAGAGGAGAGGCTGTACTTGATCTGGTATTGGGAAATGAACCTGGTCAGGTGTCAGGTCTCTCAGTGGGAGAGCATTTTGGAGATAGTGATCACAATTCTATCTCTTTTACCATAGGATTGGAGAGAGATAGGAACAGACAAGTTAGGGAAACGTTTAATTGGAGTAAGGTGAAATAGGTTATCAGGCAGGAACTTGGAAGCATAAATTGGAAACAGATATTCTCAGGGAAACGCACGGAAGAAATGTGGCAAATGTTCAGGGGATATTTGCGTGGGGTTCTGCATAGGTACGTTCCAATGAGATAGGGAAAGGATGGTAGGGTACAAGATCCATGGTGTACAAAGGCTGTTGTAAATCTAGTCAAGAAGAAAAGAAGAGCTTACGAAAGGTTCAAAAAGCTAGGTAATGATAGGAATCTAGAAGATTATGAGGCTAGCAGGAAGGAGCTTTAGAATGAAATTAGGAGAGCCAAAAGGGGCCATGAGAAGGCCTTGGTGGACAGGATTAAGGAAAACCCAACCCCAAGGCATTCTACAAGTATGTGAAGAGCAAGAGGATAAGATGTGAGAGAATAGGACCAATCAAGTGTGACAGTGGAAAACTGTGTATGGAACCAGAGGAGACAGCAGAGGTACTTAATGAATACTTTGCTTCAGTATTCACTACGGTAAAGGATCTTGGTGATTGTAGAGATGACTTGCAGCAGAATGAAAAGCTTGAGCATGTAGATATGAATAAAGAGGATGTGCTGGAGCTTTTGGAAAGCATCAAGTTGGATAAGTCACCGGGACCGGACAGGATGTATCCCAGGCTACTGTTGGAGGCAAGGGAGGAGATTGCTGAGCCTCTGGTGATGATCTTTGCATCATCAATGAGGACAGGAGAGGTTCCAGAAGATTGGAGGGTTGCGGATGTTGTTCCCTTATTCGAGAATGGATGTAGGGATAGCCCAAGAAATTATAGGCCAGTGAGTCTTACTTCAGTGGTTGGTAAATTGATGGAGAAGATCCTGAGAGGCAGGATTTATGAACATTTAGAGGCATAATATGATTAGGAATAATCAGCATGGCTTTGTCAAAGGCACGTCGTGACTTACGAGCCTGATCGAATTTTCTGAGGATGTGACTAAACACATTGATGAAGGTAGAGCAGTAGATATAGTGTATATGGATTTTAGCAAGGCATTTGATAAGGTACCCCATGCAAGGCTTATTGAGAAAGTAAGGAGGCATGGGATCCAAGGGGACATTGCTTTGTAGATCCAGAACTGGCTTGCCCACAGAAGGCAGAGTGGTTGTAGACGGGTCATATTCTGCATGGAGGCTGGTGACCAGTGGTGTGCCTCAGGGATCTGTTCTGGGACCCCTACTCTTTGTGATTTTTATAAATGACCTGGATGAGGAAGTGGAGGGATGGGTTAGTAAATTTGCTGATGACACAAAGGTTGGAGGTGTTGTGGATAGTGTGGAGGGCTGTCAGAGTTTACAATGGGATATTGATCGGATGCAAAACTGGGCTGAGAAGTGGTAGATGGAGTTCAACCCAGATAAGTGTGAGGTGGTTCATTTTGGTAGGTAAAATATGATGGTAAAATATAGCATTAATGGTAAGACTCTTGGCAGTGTGGAGGATCAGAGGGATCTTCGGGTCCGAGTCCATAGGACACTCAAAGCTGCTACGCATCTTGACTCTGTGGTTAAGAAGGTATACGGTGCATTGGCCTTCATCAACCGTGGTATTGAGTTTAAGAGCCGAGAGGTAATGTTGCAGCTATATAAGACCCTGGTCAGACCCCACTTGGAGTACTGTGCTCAATTCTGGTCACCTCACTACAGGAAGGACGTGGAAACCATAGAAAGGGTGCAGAGGAGATTTACAAGGATGTTGCCAGGATTGGGGAGCATGCCTTATGAGAATAGGTTGAGTGAACTCAGCCTTTTCTCCTTGAAACAACGGTGGATGAGAGGTGAACTGATAGAGGTGTACAAGGTGATGAGAGGCATTGATCATGTGGATAGGCAGAGGCTTTTTCCCAGGGCTGGAATGGCTAGCACAAAAGGGCATAGTTTTAAGGTGCTTGGAAGTAGGTACAGAGGAGATGTCCGAGGTAAGATTTTTATGCAGAGAGTGGTGAGTGTGTGGAATGGGCTGCCGGCGGTGGTGGTGGAGGTGGAAACGATAGGGTCTTTTAAGAGACTCCTGGATGGCTACATGGAGCTTAGAAAAATAGAGGGCTATGGGTAAAGCCTAGGTAGTTCTAAGGTAGGGACATGTTCGGCACAGATTTGTGGGCCGAAGGGCCTGTATTGCGCTGTAGGTTTTCTACGTTTCTATGTTTCATTCCAGCCTCTTCCCACCAACTCACACTCTCCCCGACCCTCAGTTTCAGGTTCCTTTTCCAAATCCTCTCCATTACCCGAAACTACACTATTTTCCAACATCCCCACATCATTCACAGTCTCGTGCCACCAACAGCCAGAGCCCAAAATGATGGGGCCTCAGGACACCCCCTCCACAGCAGCCCAAGCATTGAACTCAGTTCAATTGCTCTTTAAATGTTAAAATCCTGGTGCCAAAACATGGCCCCCCATTAGTGGGGCAGGCTGAATCTTTAAAGAGGCCACCCCAGCTATCCATATTCTGGAGAGTTAGGGCATCTACACCCCGGAGCCTGGCATGGTCGTGTGCATGTTGTAACATACATTGCCATTCTTTTCAAAAACACGATGTGGTAACCTTTTGTAAACGACTTTATTTCATGTATCTCATAGTGCTGAGTGTGCTGGAATTATTTTCTTGGTTCTGCAACTTGAGTTCAGGAAAACAGATCCAAGTATATACAGGTAACAAAATGACCACATAGTCAATATGAGAGTTTCCATTGAAAATGCATACATTGCCACTTTCTTCAAAATTATCATGTGGTAACTTGTTTTAAACAACATTATTCAATGTATCTCATGGTATCCAATGCTTTGGAGCTATTTATTTGACCACACAGCCAAATTAGTGTTTCTAGAGCAAATTGCATACAATGTCACTTAATGACTATCGTCCAATAGCACTCACATCTACGGTGATGAAGTGCTTTGAGAGGTTGGTCATGGCCAGAATCAACTCCTGCCTCAGCTAAGGACCTGGACCCACTGTAGCTTGCCTATTGCCACAATAGGTCAACGGCAGACACAATCTCAGTGGCTCTTCACACTGCCTTAGATGACCTGGACAACACAAATGCCAGGATGCTGCTCGTTAACTATAGCTCAGCGTTTAACACCATCATTCCCACAGTCCTGATCGAAAAGCTACAGGACCTAGGCCTCTGTACCTCCCTCTGCAATTGGATCCTCAACTTCCTAACTGGAAGACCACAATCTGTGCAGATTTGGAATAACATCTCCACCTGACAATTAACACAGGGATGTGTGCTTAGCCTACTGCTCTACTCTCTCTGTACCCATGATTGTGTGGCTAGGTATAACTCAAAAGCCATCTATAAATTTGGCAGAATCTCTGATAGAGACGAGAGGATGTGCAGGAATGAGATATACCGGCTAGTTGAGTAGGGTCACAGCATCAACCTTGCACTAAATGTTAGTAAGATGAAAGAGCTGATTATGGACTTCAGGAAGGGTAAGACAAGAGAACACTTAGGCTGTCGGAAGCAGGTTGTTGGGTGACAGTCAGAGGGGGGAAAGCGAAGGTGAGCAGACAGGTAGTACAGAGCACCCCTGTAGTCATTCCCCTGAATAATAAGTTTACTGTCCTGGATACTGTTGGCGGGGACGACTGACCAGGTGTGAGCCACGGTGGCAGGGCCTCCGGCACTGAGTCTGACCCGCTGGTGCAGAAGGGTGGGACGGAGAAGTGGAGAGCTGTCGTCATTGGAAACTCTATAGGCAGGGGAGCAGACAGGAGATGTTGTGGATGTGAGAAGGACACCCTCATGGTTTGTTGTCTCCCGGGTGCCAGGGTCCGGGATGTCTCTGACCGGGTGCACAACATCCTGGTACGAGAGGGAAAGCAACCAGAAGTCGTGATACACGTTGGTACCAACGACATAGGTAGGAAGAGGGATGAGGTCCTGAAGTGTGAGTTTCAGGAACTAGGCAGAAGGCTGAAGAACAGAACCTCAAGGGTGGTGCTCTCAGGATTGCTGCCAGTGCTACGTGACAGTGATGGTAAGAATTGGAGGAGATGGCAGTTGAATGCGTGGCTGAGGAGTTGGTGCAGGGAGCAGGGTTTCAGATTTTTGGATCATTGGGATCTCTTCTGGGGAAGGTGGGACCTGTACAGATTGGATGGGTTGCACCTGAACTCGAGGGGGAGCAATATCCTTGCAGGTAGGTTTGCTAGCATGGTTTGGGAGGGTTTAAACTAATTTGCAAGGGGGATGGGACCCGGAGCGATAGAGCAGTGAAAGAAGTGCATGGAGTAAAGCCAGATCTAACATACAGAGAGGCTTTGAGGAAAGAGAAGCAGAATAAACGGTGTAAAGACAGTAAGATAGAAGGGCTGAAATGTGTCTACCTCAATGCAAGAAGCATCAGGAACAAAGGTGATGAACTGAGAGCTTGGATACATACATGGAATTATGATGTAGTGGCCATTACAGAGACTTGGCTGGCACCAGGGCAGGAATGGATTCTCAATATTCCTGGATTTCAGTGCTTTAAAAGGGATAGAGAGGGGGGAAAAAGGGGAGGAGGGGTGGCATTACTGGTCAGGGATACTATTACAGCTACAGAAAGGATGGGTAATGTAGCAGGATCCTCTTTTGAGTCAGTATGGGTGGAAGTCAGGAACAGGAAGGGAGCAGTTACTCTATTGGGGGTATTCTATAGGCCCCCTGGTAGCAGCAGAGATACAGAGGAGCAGATTGGGAGACAGATTTTGGAAAGGTGCAAAAATAACAGGGTTGTTATCATGGGTGACTTTAACTTCCCTAATATTGATTGGCACCTGATTAGTTCCAAGGGTTTAGATGGGGCAGAGTTTAAGTGTGTCCAGGACGGATTCCTGTCACAGTTTGTGGACAGGCCGACTAGAGGGAATGCCATACTAGATCTAGTACTAGATAATGAACCGGGTCAGGTCACAGATCTCTCAGTGGGTGAGCATCTGGGGGACAGTGACCACCGCTCCCTGGCCTTTAGCATTATCATGGAAAAGGATAGAATCAGAGAGGACAGGAAAATTTTTAATTGGGGAAAGGCAAATTATGAGGCAATAAGGCTAGAACTTGTGGGTGTGAATCGGGATGATGTTTTTGCAGGGAAATGTACTATGAACATATGGTCGATGTTTAGAGATCTCTTGCAGGATGTTAGGGATAAATTTGTCCCGGTGAGGAAGATAAAGAATGGTAGGGTGAAGGAACCATGGGTGACAAGTGAGGTGGAAAATCTAGTCAGGTGGAAGAAGGCAGCATACATGAGGTTTAGGAAGCAAGGATCAGATGGGTCTATTGAAGAATATAGGGAAGCAAGAAAGGAGCTTAAGAAGGGGCTGAGAAGAGCAAGAAGGGGGCATGAGAAGGCCTTGGCGAGTAGGGTAAAGGAAAACCCCAAGGCATTCTTCAATTATGTGAAGAAAAAAAGGATGACAGGAGTGAAGGTCGGACCGATTAGAGATAAAGGTGGGAAGATGTGCCTGGAGGCTGTGGAAGTGAGCGAGGTCCTCAATGAATACTTCTCTTCGGTATTCACCAATGAGAGGGAACTTGATGATGGTGAGGACAATATGAGTGAGGTTGATGTTCTGGAGCATGTTGATATTAAGGGAGAGGAGGTGTTGGAGTTGTTAAAATACATTAGGATGGATAAGACGGAATATTCCCCAGGCTGCTTTACGAGGCGAGGAAAGAGATTGCTGAGCCTCTGGCTAGGATCTTTGTGTCCTCGTTGTCCACGGGAATGGTACCGGAGGATTGGAGGGAGGCGAATGTTGTCCCCTTGTTCAAAAAAGGTAGCAGGGATAGTCCGGGTAGTTATAGACCAGTGAGCCTTACGTCTGTGGTGGGAAAGCTGTTGGAAAAGATTTTTAGAGATAGGATCACTGGGCATTTAGAGAATCATGGTCTGATCAGGGACAATCAGCATTGCTTTGTGAAGGGCAGATCATGTCTAACAAGCCTGATAGAGTTCTTTGAGGAGGTGACCAGCATATAGATGAGGGTAGTGCAGTGGATGTGATCTATATGGATTTTAGTAAGGCATTTGACAAGGTTCCACACAGTAGGCTTATTGAGAAAGTCAGAAGGCATGGGATCCAGGGAAGTTTGGCCAGTGGATTCAGAATTGGCTTGCCTGCAGAAGGCAGAGGGTGGTGGTGGAGGGAGTACATTCAGATTGGAGGGTTGTGACTAGTGGTGTCCCACAAGGATCTGTTCTGGGACCTCTACTTTTCGTGATTTTTATTAACAACCTGCATGTGGGGGTAGAAGGGTGGGTTGGTGAGTTTGCAGACGCCACAAAGATTGGTGGTATTGTAGATAGTGTAGAGGATTGTCAAAGATTGCAGAGAGACATTGATAGGATGCAGAAGTGGGCTGAGAAGTGGCAGATGGAGTTCAACCCAGAGAAGTGTGAGGTGGTACACTTTGGAAGGACAAACTCCAAGGCAGAGTACAAAGTAAATGGCAGGATACTTGGTAATGTGGAGGAGCAGAGGGATCTGGGGGTACATGTCCACAGATCCCTGAAAGTTGCCTCACAGGTGGATAGGGTAGTTAAGAAAGCTTATGGGGTGTTAGCTTTCATAAGTTGAGGAATAGAGTTTAAGAGTTGCGATGTAGTGATGCAGCTCTATAAAACTCTGGTTAGGCCATTTCTGGTCGCCTCACTGTAGGAAGGATGTGGAAGCACTGGAAAAGGTACAGAGGAGATTTACCAGGATGCTGCCTGGTTTAGAGAGTTTGGATTATGATCAGAGATTAAGAGAGCTGGGGCTTTACTCTTTGGAGAGAAGGAGGATGAGAGGAGACATGATAGAGATGTACAAGATAATAAGAGGAATAGATAGAATGGATAGCCAGCCCCTCTTCCCCAGGGCACCACTGCTCAATACAAGAGGACATGGCTCTAAGGTAAGGGGTGGGAATTTCAAGGGGGATATTAGAGGAAGGTTTTTTACTCAGAGAGTGGTTGGTGCGTGGAATGCACTGCCTGAGTCAGTGGTGGAGGCAGATACACTGGTGAAGTTTAAGAGATTACTAGACAGATATATTGAGGAATTTAAAGTGGGGGCTTATATGGGAGGCAGGGTTTGAGGATCGGCACAACATTGTGGGCCAAAGGGCCTGTACTGTGCTGTACTGTTCTATGTTCTATGTTCTATACCAATCCTCATTGAGGGATCAGAAGTGGAGAGAGTGAGCAGTTTCAAGTTCCTGGGTGTCAAGATCTCTGAGGATCTAACCTGGTCCCAACATATCGATGTAGTTATAAAGAAGGCAAGAGTTGAGAAGATTTGGTTTGTCACCTAAAACACCTGTAAACTTTTACAGATGTACAGTGGAGATGGTTCTGACAGGCTGCATTACCGTCTGGTATGGGGGAGGAGGGGCTACAGCACAGGATCAAAAGAAGCTACAGAAAGTTGTAAAATTAGTCAGCTCCATCTTGGGTACCAGCCTCCATAGTATCCAAGACTTCTTCAAGGAGTGGTACCTCAGAAAGGCAGTTTCCATTAGTAAGGACCTCCAGCACCCAGGACATGCCCTTTTCTCACTGTTACCATCAGGTGGGAGGTACAGAAGCCTGAAGGCACACACTCAGCGATTCAGGAACAGCTTCTTCCCCTCTGCCATCTGATTCCTAAATGGACATTGAACCCATGAACACTACCTCACCTTTTTATAATATTTCTGTTTTTGCAATATTTTAATTTAACTATTTAATACACACACACACACACACACACACACACACACATATATATATATCTACTGTAATTGATTTACTTTTTTCTATATTATGTATTGCATTGTACTGCTGCTGCTAAGTTAACAAATTCCACGACACATGCCAGTGATAATAAACCTGATTCTGATTCTTCCCAAATACCATGTGTTAACTTGTTTTAAGCAACTTTATGGTGCTGAGTACTTTGGAATCATGTATTTGGTTGTACAACTTAACTATGAGAAAATAGATCCAACTGTAGAACAAAATGACCACATGTTCAAAATGAATGTCCCCCTTGCAAAATGCATGCATTGCCACTTTCCTCAAAATCACTGTGAACACTATTGCTCCCTTTCTGTTTCTTGCTTTCACACACACTGTAGACACTCAGTAGACCATTGCCCCATGACATCTTCTCCTTCTGATACTATCCCTGATGTGATACTATCCCTGATTAGAAATGCCACTCCCCCACCTCTTTTACCTCACTCCTTATTCCTTTTGAAACATCTAAACCCTGGAACATCCAGCAGCCATTCCTACCCTTGTGACAGCCAAGTCTCTGTAATAGCCACAACATCATAGTTCCATGTGCTGTCCCATGCTCTGTTCATCCCTACTGTTCCTGATATTTTTTGCATTACAGTAGACACACTTCAACCTGTAGTAGGGGAGTCTAGGATCGGAGGACACCACTTAGAACAGAGCTGAGGAGGAATTTCTTTAGCCAGAGGGTGGTGAATCTGTAGAATTCATCGCCACAGGTGGCTGTGGAGGTCAAGTCATTGAGTATATTTAAAGCAGAGGTTAATAGATTCTTGATTAGTAAGGGTGTCAAAGGTTACAAAGAGGAAGTTAGGAGAATAGGGTTGAGAGGGGTCATAAATCAGACATGAGGGAATGATAGAGTGGACTTGATGGGCTGAATGGGCTGAATCTGTTCCTGTGTCTTATGGTCTTATAATGGCAGACTTGAGGAAAAGTTGTCCGAAAGTGTGAGAAAATTATACAATTCTGAACAATCACCGGGCATCCTGAAAAGGCTTATTCCTCCCTTCAATTTTTTCTTATGCTCCCTTGAAGTCACAGACACACACTGGGGCACAATTCTACAACTTCATGTTGAAAATATTCCCATTCACCGCCCCTCCTATTTTACTTCTGGAACAAAATGTCCTCCTCTGCTAATTTAGTCAATGGATTGGTACACTGCACCTTCAACCAGTTGTTAGCAATTTGCCTCATTCGGGGAAGTAAAGATGCTGACCTTTCAAAGCAAAAGCCAAACAAAACATTCATTATCTCAGTACACCTCATGGCCACTTGAGCTTTGCTTTTGTTTAGCTCCCATGGTTTCCTGTTTACCACAAGATCACCCCTCAGGTTCCTTCCTCCCTGCTTCAAAACTCAATAAATATCGGACCTCACAACCATTTGCAAAGATTACTTCTGTGTTGGAGCAACTCACACAAGCAGATTGAAAGGAACACTTATTCAGGTCAGTGACAACTTCATACCACATTACTTTGAAAAGTGAACAATATGACATTTCAGAGTTGTAATGAGAAAAAAGTCTCTATCGATTTAGTTATATTTTCTTTTAGTTAAGAACTGTACATTAATCTACACTGATCTCAAAAACTGAGCAATCAAGGCTCAGCTTTGATAGAATTATCTGATTTGAAGGAAACATGAAGCAAGGAGCAATTGTGAAGGGCCATTGACCTGAAGCATTAACTCTGTTTCTCATACGCCACAGTTGTAGCTTCACCTTTTGAGTCTTTCCAACATTTTCTGTTTTTCTGCCATATCCCCGACATGATTTAAAGATCATATTTAATACAGAGAGTTGTTTACATCACAGATTATTTTAAGAAATGAGCCATTATACAGAGGGAGCAGTCCTTTGCTGATAGAGGGGTGGGTGCATCAGTTGGTGGTATCTCGGTGGAGGTAGTTGAAATTATATAGGACGATCAACTGAATGTGGAGGCCGGTGGAGGGAAAGGTAAGAACAAGAGGAACCCCGTCTTTGCTCTTTTTGAGGGGATGGGGGCTGGTCGTAGCAGAAATAGTGGAAATCTTTTTCTACTCTGATGAAAGGAAAATATTTCAAAAAACGGGACGATTGCTTCTGCAAGAAATGGACTTGCCCTTTTATCTCTTCCCTTCCTTTTGTCCAGGACCCAAACAGTCCTTCCAGGTGAAGCTGTGATTTACAGTCATTCAGCACAGAAGTAAGTCCATACTTCAAATGTCACTCCACTCTTCAAGAAGGGACAGAGGCAGAAGAAAGGAAACTATAGGCCAGTTAGTCTGACCTCAGTGGTTGGGAAGATGTTGGAGTCGATTATTAAGGATGAGGTCTCAGGGTACTTGGAGGCACATGATAAAGTAAGCGGTAGTCAGCATGGTTTCCTAAGGGAAAATCTTGCCTGACAAATCTGTTGGACTTCGTTGAAGAGATAACAAGTAGGATAGACAAAGGAGAATTGGTGGATGTTGTGTACTTGGATTTACAGAAGGCCTTTGACAAGATGCCACACACGAGGCCGCTTAACAAGCTATGAGTCTGTCGTATTACAGGAAAGATTCTAGCATGGATAAAGTGGTGGCTGATTGGCAGGAGGCAAAGAGTGGGAATAAAGGGAGCCTTTTCTAGTTGGCTGCCATGACTAGTGACGTTGGGACGACTTCTTTTTACATTATATGTCAATGACTTGTATAACAGAATTGATGGCTTTGTGGCAGAGTTTGCAGATGATACAAAGACTGGTGGAGGGACAGTTAGTTCTGAGGAAATAGAGAAGCTACAGAAGGACAGGCAGATTAAGAGAATGGGCAAAGAAATGGCAGGTGGAATACAGTGTCGGGAAGTGTATGGTCATGCATTTTGGTAAGAGAAATAAAAGGGTAGACTATTTTCTAAATGAAGAGAAAATGCAAAAAATTAAGAAAGATATGCTGATGATGGAGAGAGTTTAATGGAGGTTCATGAAAATGATTCTGGGATTGAAAGGCTTGTCATACGAGGAGTGTTTGATGGCTCTGGGCCACTTCTCACTGGAATTCAGAAGAATGAGGGGTGACCTCATTGAAATTTATCGAATATTGAAAGGCCTTGATAAAATGGATGTGGAGAGGGTGTTTCCCATGGTGGGGGAGTCTAGGATCAGAGGACACAGCCTCAGAATAGAGGGGTGTCTGTTTAGAATGGAGATGAGGAAGAATTACTTCAGCCAGAGAGTGGTGAATCTGTGGACTTCATTGCCACAGGTGGCTGTGGAGGCCAAGTTATTGGGTATATTTCAGGCAGAGTTTGATAGATTCTTGATTAATCAGTGCATGAAGGGTTATGGGGAGAAGGCAAGATATTGAGGCTGAGACGGAAAACAGATCAGCCATGATAAAATGGCGGAGCAGACTCCATGGGCCACATGGCCTAATTCTGCTCCTTTATCTTATAGTTTTATGATCTTATACAGCCAACAATGTTTCTGCCATAATAACCTGTTTGGTGCTGAAATAAAACACTCAGATGGAAGGCTGAGTTGCCTTTACCCGCTGAGTTGTGTGGCATGGTCCGAGACAGTTGTAAAGGGAGATCAAAGAACATTAGCAATCCTTCGCATAGTTATAATGGGAACCTGAAATTCCCCTCAAAAATGGGTTGCTCTTGAATGTTCACCAGGGGACTATACAATTTAATTACTCATTTTACCTTTGGAAGTGGTGTTCATTTGGGGACAAGTGGTAATTGGCAGAGCCTTGTTAAAAGAAAAAATGGTTTCTGAAGATAACTTAATCATACATTAGTGAAGGAACCTCTCCATACTAGTGTTCTTTACTGTACTTAAAACAGTACAGGATACTAGCAGAGCAAAGGGCTGAGCCATTTTCTGTGGCTGTGAATGGATACCTTATTCAATATAATTCTAATAATGGTTCTCACATCCGCAGGTCCCCCATGGAGGAAGTAACTGTGACCGTACCAAGTGACAGCTTGCACAATGACAACAACGATCATTGCCTTGGTGCCCAATGTTCCTGCTCCATCTATGTAGATTTTGAGATACTGGACAGTTCATTAATAGTTATGTACATATTATTTTTTATAGCAGGTCTGGTAGAGAATGCCCTCGTCCTTTGGATAAACTGGAAGATAAAAAAGACCAAGAAAGAAAGCTACTTCTATGTTTTTAATTTAGCCGTTGCTGACATGGGTGCAGTTTTAACCATCCCATTCAGGCTGATGGAGATCTCGCACAGTTACGAATGGTTCTGGGGCAGCTTTCTGTGTAAACTTGATGCCTTCCTGTATTGTGTTAATCTGTACAGCAGCACTTTTTTCTTAACCTATATGACCATTGAGAGATACCTCTCACTGCGATACCCAGATCAAGCTCTAGGATCAAGGGACCGACGCATCCGCTGGATGGTGTGTGTGTGTTTGTGGACTCTTGCCGTAGTATTATCCATACCTCATTATCTTCTTTATGACGTTTTTGAATCTTGGCATACATTTTGCTTCATAGATAGTATCACCTCTTGGAATATTGCAAATTTTTTTGTCACAATTTGCGGGTTTGTTATCCCCTTCCCCATCATCATCGTGAGTAATATCTTCACTACAAAAGCCTCAAAAGCCTCCCATAACACAGAAAGTATTCGGCTCAGTAAATTAATATCTGTTTATATCATAGTGTTCATGTTGTGTTGGTCACCTTTTTACATAACCACATTTATTTCTGCAGTGGATTGGTCCACAAACTGTAATATGGAGACTGTAATTTCACTACTTCATGAGTTGGGCAAGTGCTTCACCTTTTCTCACTGCGTCGTGAATCCCATCTTCTACAACTTCATGCAAAAACATTTCATGTATCATTTAGAAACCAATGTTGTGAAATTCTTGCCCAAAAAATATGTCAAAGAAGTTGACAATGTTTCCATTTCTTCAGACACCAAACAAATTGTGGTTATTTCATGATTTAGCCCACTGAAAGAAAAATGTAATTCATTCAGAGTTATTGTAACAGAGCATTTTCTTCTCTTGATTCCTGTTTAGTGTCTGGTGGAAAAAGTTACAATCGTCCAATGCCCAGTAAGCATTAAATAATTATATTAAATTGTCTTATTAAAAATGTAAAGCAGCAAAGCTTGAGGGCTTACCAAAAGGAATGTCCAATTTTTTTTTTATCAAACTGTGATCCCTCTTAGTCTCATTAATTCATGGATATTTAAAGGTGCCACTGCCAAACAAAATATTGAGGGATCTTTTTTTAAATTTGTTCATCCATGAATTTGCAGTGCGGTGCCCAGAACAGCTTCTCCCCAAACCACCAGCCCACAAAAGTCAAACTATAAGCACAAATATTGAATTCTGGGGCTTTGTAGTTGGATTATTGTGGTTCATAGGTTGAAGACCGGCACCAATGCACTGAGCATCTAGGTGGAAGCATTCTGATATTTCAACATGATTTCCCTTATCGTGGATTCCCAGAGATCCAGACAACAGGAGAGAAAACCGCATGGGTGCTATTCCTGGCTACCAAGTGGATGCAGCTCTTCTTTTGGCATTTTGGAACAGGAGGGCATTGGGTAGGAATCAGAGGAGTAAAACAAGGAAAGTAAATACAAAATAACCCATGATATTTTGGCTCAGTTGATCATATTCTCACTTGGAAGTTTGAAGGGTGTGGTATGAGCACTATGCCTAGTATTTGAACACATAATCTAGGCTGATTCTAAAAAGGTAATGGTTGGTCAGGGCATCAACAATCTCAGCAATGGTTAGAGAAGTCAAGAGTTTTGACTGGTGACCATTCTGGTGTCCTGGTGAACACAATTCCCTCAACCTACACTATCTAAATACATTAACTGATTAGGATGCCGCTATGCACAAAAGTAGCAACTGCATTTGTCTTTATAATAAGTAATTGCACTTACAATACGTATGAAAAAACATCTTGAGAGCTGTGATAATGGCGCTATTTTTAAATGCATATCTTTCTTCTTGGCTTCAGTTCTATCAGCCATCATTAGCCATGTTGCAATTGATCTCAGCAACCTGAGTTAAGGGGCGGCAACCTACTTGCAGCTCATTATCACTTAGCGCACCACGCGTAGATAAGAAGGCACTGAGATTCTCCATGACGTTTTGAGAAAGGTGTAATAAAGCGCTTTCTGAGATCATCGTGAAAGCTCGTACCTGACAAACAGGTACGCGAGCAATTTTAGAATAATAATGTGCCAAATGCACCATGGAGTGGGGTGGCAAGTGGCTCAGAATCTAAACGATAAAGTATTGCGAATATCGAGCATAATCTATACAAAAGTGTTGTGAATATCGAGCATAATCCATACAATAAAATGTTGTGAATATCAAGACTACCGTGTGTTGTGAATTACTTCTTTATTGAGTTAGTCTGTTTTCTCATTAATAATCAAAAGATTATTTTCCACTTTCGATACTTGCTTAATTAAAACCTTTGTCAAATTTCAATCTCTTCCATCACATCACACAAACAAACGTCTCACTAACTACCCACACAATGAAGGTAAGATGTAAAAACATTCCAAGATCCCAGTGAGTCCAAATGCCATTAGTTAAATTCCAGCAACACACACAAAATGCTGGAGGAACTCAGTAAGTAGCGTTTATGGAAAAGAGTACAGGCGACGTTTCGGGCCGAGGTCCTTCATCAGGATTACAGATGAATTCCAGGGCTACTGCCACCAACTTACTATCCCATGGAAGCTCTGGAGCTATGCAAGTGATAGCAGCAAAGGTAGGCAACCTAGAGTTCTAGAACTGCCGTATGGCGAGTCACATATGCTCCACATGTATGGGCAGACTCACATCAGCATGCAGTAACCAAGTGATGAATAACGATGTTGGAGTCGAAATTGTCATGTAGGATCCAATCAGTATTATTCTCTTCATGTGTTCAGCAAACATTTAAAATGTTGTGCCAATCTGAGGTGGCGCGGAAAATTTATGCTTCAACAAAGTCCGTTTTTACAGAAGATGTGTTTAACTATTTAACAAGCTGGGGAAACAAACTACAGAAACTCCCAATAGAAAGCGGGCAATTATAACAGAAAACCACTGGGAGAAATGGATATTTGCATGTGAATATTGTTCAAGAAATCAATGTCAGTTACACGCAGCAGCGCAGCCACTCGGCCGCAATGACAAGAGAACTGCGCAAGCTATCTCCTCTTTGTCTTCTGATGGGGCAGCTTTAAAACTAAAGGAGAGGGCGGACCCAGGCAATTAATAGATTATAAAAACATAGAAACATAGACAACATAGAAAACCTACAGCACAATATAGGCCCTTCGGCCCACAAAGCTGTGCCGAGCATGTATATGATGAACTTCAATAAAAAATAAATTACAAAAAAAAAGAAATTACCTAGGGTTACCCATAGCCCTCTATTTTTCTAAGCTCCATGTAACTATCCAGGAGTCCCTTAAAAGACCCTATCGTATCCACCTCCACCACTGTCGCCAGCAGCCCATTCCACACACTCACCGCTCTCTGCGTAAAAAACTTACCCCTGACATCTCCTCTGTACCTACTTCCAAGCACCTTAAAACTGTGCCCTCTCGTGCTAGCCATTTCAGCCCTGGGAAAAAGCCTCTGACTATCCACAGGATCAATGCCTCTCATCATCTTGTACACCTCTATCAGGTCACCGCTAATATATGAATGAAAGTCTAAAAACATTACTTTAAATTATCATTTCGTTTGGAACTTTTTAAAAATTCAGTCTGTTTAATACAAAAGGGTGCTTGCAGTCTATCCTTTACATGTAGTGGCAGTATCTGGTTCTTTAATATAAGGCCATAAGACATTCAATCAAGGCTGATCCTATTTTCCCCTGCTGAGCCCCACTCCTCAGCCTTCTCCCAGTAACCGCTGATGCCATGTCCAATCTAGAACCGTTCAATCTCTGCCTTAAATATACCCAACGACCTGGCCTCCACATCTGCCTGTGGTAATAAATTCCACAAATTCACCACCCTCTGGGAGACCCAGTCCTACCTCCAAGGACAGACAAGCTGGCTCCAGCCAACAGGAACGTGCGAGTCCTGACCCTGTCTGGTCGGGGAGCACTGGAACTAGAGAGGTGCTCAAGAAAGCAAACCCAGTGGCTTACAATTTGCAGCTTCCCAAGACCCTCAAGATCAACTCCAGCTTCCACACTTCCAAATTAAAACATGTAAACACCAGTCCTTTAGTTCCACTACCACCAGTCCCACCGCCACCTAGGTTTGTTGATGGGGAACATGCCTTTACCATAAAAAAGAAATCTAGATTCATGAACTGTTCAGGGTGTTCGGCAGTTCCTCCTGGACTGGGAGGAAATCGGACCTGAGGAAGGGACACCTTGGATCTGGCGCTCATCCATGATCACCATTTTCATCTCTCCGAGCAGCCAGGGCAGTCAGGAGTCGGGCGTTGGAGAGGGGGTTCCTGTTCCAACATACACCCGACCGCACCATCCTCCAGGGTTTATGGATACCTGGCGCGGCCCCTTTAAAGATTCAGCCCCCCCACCACCAGGATTTTAATATTTACAGAGCAGCTGAACTGAGGTTCGATGCTCAATCATCAGATCAACTTTGGTCTTACGTCTAGCATCCAGTTTGAACCCTGTCTTCATTTCAGTCTCATATCGTGCCTCGATTCTAGCTTCAGATACTTCAACACTTGGGTCCTAACTGTCCTCGCCTAGGTCTCTCGCCATAACATATGTATTTTGTAATGGAAACCATCATTTTGACTATGTGGTCATTCTGTTCTACATTTAGATCTATATTTGTAAACTTAAGTAGTAAAATCAAGTTAATGACTCCAATGCATTCATCACAATGAGATACATAAAAAGAAGTTTCTTTAAACAAGTTACCACATAGTATTTTTGAAGAAAGTGACAATATATGCATTTTGCTCGAGAAGTAAGGACTTACCATGGATTTAACATGGTCGTTTTGTTATACATTTGGATCTATCTTCTCAGATGTAAGTTGCACAACCAAACAAATGATTCCAAATCACTCAGCACCATGAGATATTGTACATAAATTACAGTTGTTTAAAACAAGTGAACACACCGTGTTTTGAAGAAGTTGGCAATATATGCATTTTGCACTGAAAACACTGATTTGACTGTGTGGTCATTTTGCTATACATCTGCATCTAATTGATCAGATTTAAGTTGAACAATCCAATATTAAGCATTACAGGAACAAAGGAATGGAGAAAAAGCAACAGCAGAAGAGAGCAAAAACAGAGCCTAGTTGCAAGGGAGTCAAATGGCAACGAAGAGACCAAACCAGTGTGGTTTGGTCCTCTTTTACCAGATTTCTGATAATAGTTTGTTCCATTCAAATTCCGTTGCCTAAATTAACCAACGAAATAGCCCATATCGAAGTAATGCAATAACTGTCACTGAAACTAAAAAGTTTCTATAAAGATATAAAGACAACCACAAGCACTAAAAACACACACTGAACAATTACATGTGTAATGCCCTGATTAAGATATCTTCTGCTATGCTGTGAGGTATTTCATTTTAGTAGTTTTCTGTGAAGCAGTGTGTCCTGCTGGTAGAATGTTTTGGTCTGGGCTAAAGGTAAGGTGCTGGGTTGTTCAACTTGGGAATGTTGTGTCAGCCAATCAGGATGGTGGGATGGACAGAAGGTTCTAGAGAGAGGTGGGAGCAGAGAGATTTGTGATAGACAGTGGTGGGGTTCATGGTCTTTTGGGGGAGATGTGGAGAGGAGAAGTTCGGGAGAGACACCCATAGGATTCGTCCTGATGGGAAGAGGCGATCGTGAGGAGTTCTTCGCAAGATGAAGGAATCCAAAATGGGAAGCTCTACTGGTGATTGGTGATGGGAAATCAGTGCCGTGAGTAATGGTTATACCCAGCTTTTGGAAGAGATGAGCTCCAACGACATGTGCACATTTGGACTGGTTTAACTGTAATGGACCATTTTCTTTCTTTTCTTTCTCTTAATAACTTCGATAAAGCTGAAATTGGTAAATATACTTTCTTTATAATTTTATGCTAGTGTATGATTTGTAATTTCTTGGCGACCAGTAATTCTGTATGGGCAGTACTTAAACAGCATTCGCTCAAATTGAGGTTCCATCAATCAGAGCATCCCAACTTTCTTGTTTGGTTGAACCCCAAATCAAACCGACCCTAGATGTACATTGTTATAAAGGTGGCCTTCTCACTGCTGAGTCACGTGGCTGTTAGCAGTTAGCTAACGAAGCAAGTTTGCATACGTGCCTGGTGAGAGGGTTACACATGTATATACTGTAGGTAATTATATAACATACAAGCAAGCATCAGAAAGTTAAACTAAAAGGAAAATAATAATTATACAGTCCGATCCAACAGTGGCACTGTATGCATTTTTCTCTGGAAGTACTGATTTATCCTAACTGGTCAATTTGTTGTACAGTCAGATCAATCTTCCTAAATTTAAATTGCACAACAAAACACACTGCACCATGAGCTACATGAAATAAAGTCGTTTGAAACAAGTTAACACATAGTCCATTTGCAGTCTTTGGTAGTGTGTGCATTTTGCTCTGGAAACACTGATTTCGTGCATGTGAGCAGAATTAGACCATCTGGCTCATTGAGTATGCTCCACTATTCGATCATGGCTCATTTATTATCCCTCTCAATCCTATTTTCCTGCCTTCTCCCCATGACATTTGACGCCCTTACTAATTAAGAACCTATCAACCTCTGCTTTAAATGATTCTATAACTTGACCTCCACAGCTGTCTGTGGTAACGAATTCCACAGATTCACTACCATCTGGTTAAAATAAATTCCTCCTCATCTGTATTTTGAATGGATGTCCCCCTACTCTGAGGCTGTGCCCTCTGGTCCTAGACTCCCACTTTATGGGATACATCCTCTCCACATCCACTCCATCTAGGCCTTTCAATATTCAATAGGTTTCAATTAGATCTCCCTTCATTCTTCTAAAGTGCAGTGAGTACAGGCCCAGTGTCATCAAACGCTCCTCTTACATTAACCCTTCCACGCCCAGACTCATTCTTCTGAATATCGCCAATGCTAACACATCTTTTCTTAGATATGGGGCCCAAAACTGCTTACAATATTCCAACTGACAGGGTCGAGGCCTGTTATTGTCACTGTTTTTTTTGCTGCGGAGGATGGGGGAGGACTTTGGGGTCTGCAAGTTTTGTTTCTTTTCTTTTTCGTGCTGGGGGGAATTGATGTATTTTCTTTCATCAAAACCCATGGTTTTCCTTATTTAATAACTATCTGGAGAGGACAAATCTCAGAGTTGTACTGTACATGCATACTTTGACAATAAAATGAACCTTTGAACCTTTGGAGTGTGGTCTGACCAATGCCTTATAAAGTTCAAAGTTCTAAGTAAATTTTTTGTCAAGGTACATATATGTCACCGTATACACTCCTGAGAATCATTTTTTGCAGGCATTACATCCTTGTTTTTATACTCTAGTCCTCTCAAAATAACTTCTAATATTGCTTTTGCATTCCTTACCACTGATTCAATCTGCAAGTTAACCTTCATGGAATCCTGATTTCTGAATTTTGTTCCCATTTAGAAAATAGTCTATGCCTTTATTCCTTCAAGTTAAGTGCATTACTTTATACTTCCTAACACTATATCCCATCTGCCACTTCTTAACCAGGGCCACAATATCGCTCAAAAACCTAAACAAGTTATCCTCACCTTTTATTCTAACATACAAACTATGTACTCTCAAAATTACACTTTTGAAGGCTTCTCACTTTGCCAGAAAACAACCTATACCAATCCACACTGGCCAGACCCTTTCTGATGTCATCAAAATTGTTTTTTCTCCAATTTTGTATCTCAACCAGAGGACCAGGCCAATCCTTATCCACAATTATCTTGAAACTAATGGCATTATGATCACTAGATCCAAAGTATTTCCCTATGCATACCTCTGTCACCTGCCCTGCATCGTTCCCTAATAGGAGATCCAGTATCGCACTCACTCTAGTTGGGATCTCCATATATTGATTAAGGAAACGTTCTTCAACATATTTGATAAACTCTGTCCCATCCAGCCTTTGTACAGCATTGGAGTTCCAGTCAATATGTGGAAAGTTAAAATAACCGACTATTGCAACCTTGTGCTTCTTGCTGCTGTCCACCATCTCTCTACTCATTTGCTCCTCTCAATCTCATTGACTATTGGGTGGTCTATAGTATAATTCCGTTAATGTGGTTATCCACTGTTCCACACATATAGCACCAGTAGACGAGCTCTCCATTCTGTCATGTCTTAGCACTGCTGACATTTTCCCTGACGAGTAATTCCACTCCTCCCACTCTATCATGTTTAAAACAACAGAACCGCGAAACATTGAGCTGCCTCCTGCAACCAAGGTCACTAGTAGTTACAATGTTATAATTCCATGCTCTAAGGGCATCTGTCTTTCTTATATTACTCTTTACATTGAAGCATACACAACCAAGAACATTATTCCCATCATGCGCAACCTTTTGATTCCTATATTTGTATGTAGGCTTGACAACATTCTGTTCTCAGAACCACTCTGCTATCTGCTCTGGTTCTTTTGTTCCCGTCCCCCTGCAACTCTAGTTTAACCCCTCCCCCTGGTGCAGCACTAGAGACCTTCCTTCAAGGATATTAGTTGCCCCCCCCCAGTTCTGAAGCAAAACCGTCCTGTTTGTACAGATCCCATCTTCCTTGCAAGAGACACCAATAATCCAAAAATCTGAAGTCTTCCCTCCTGCACCATCTCCCTACCCACGTGTTAAACTTTATTGACCTCCTATTTCTGCCGTCACTAGCACGTGGCACAGGTCGCAATCCTGAGATCACAACCCTGGAGGACCTGTCATTTATCTTAGCACCTAACACCTGAACTAATTTTGGAGGATGTTGTCACCCTTTGTACCCATGATATTGGTACCGACGTAGACCATGACATCTGGCTGCTCACCTGCCCACTTAAGAATGGTATAGTCTTGATCCAAGATGTCCCTGACCCTGGCAACCAGGAGCTCGTTCTCATCCACTTAGACCTCCTATCTGTTCCCCCAATAAACGAATCACCTATCACTACAGCCCCTTCCCCTTCCCTTCTGAGGACAAAGCCAAACTCTGTGTGCTAGACTCCAGGTCACTGTGGCTTTCCTCTGCTAGGGCACAGCACCCCACCCCTACTTCACCCACAGTATCCAAAGCGGTATACCTATTATTGAGCGTAATGTCCACAGTGATACCCTGCACTGGCTGACTATCCCCTTTCCTGCTCCTGACGATCACCCAGTTTCCTATATTGTGCACTGTAGGTATAACTACTTCCTCATTTTGCCATTCAATCAAACCCTCAGCCACCCGAATGATCTGGAATTTATCCACGTCCAGCTCCAATTCCTTAACACTGTATGTAAGAAGCTGCAGCTGGATGCACTTCTTGCAGATGCAGACGTCAGGGACTCTGGATGTCTCTCTGCCTTCCCACAACCCCTACGAATAGCATGCCACTACCCTACCTGGCATTTCTATTGCTCTAACTGTGCAAAAAGAAAGAAATTTAACCGCTATCTACGTACAGCCTTTGCCTCACCTCACTGAGGTCTCTATGAGCAAAAGCCTCATACTCCGCTCTGACATTGGCTTACTCACACAATGGCCGCTCCCATAATGGTTGCTTTGTTCTTTGTTCTGATAGCAGAGACTGGAGGACTCAGCTACCGAGGCTATATGGGTGGAAATGAGGAATAAGAAAGCAACAAACACATTAATGGGATTGCATTACAGACCACTCAATGTTCAGTAGGATTTAAAGGAGCAAATCTGTAGAAACATAGCAGACAGTTGCAAGAAAATATAAGGTTGAGAAAGCAGGTGTTTTTAACTTTCAACATACTTACCCAAGTATTCACACTAGTGCCCAAGAAGATCAAGGTGAGCGGCCTCAACGTCTATTGCCCAGTGCGCTCACATCTACTGGGATGAGGTGATTTGAGAGGTTGGTCATGGCCAGAATCAAATCTTGCCCAAGTAATGACGTGGGCTTGCTGAGATTTGCCTAGCGCCACAACAGATCTATAACGGATCCGATCTCACTGGCTGTCCACTCAGCTTTCGATCACCTGGACAACAGCAATACTTCATCAGGCCGCTGCTTACTGATTTACAGCTCAACGTTCAACACAGTCATATCCTCAGTTGCATTCCCCAAGCTCCAAAACCTGGGCCCCTGGTCCTCCCTCTGCAACTGGCGATCAGATCCTGATTGAATTCTTTGAGGATGTGACAAAATAATTTGATATAAGTAGAACAGTGAAAGTGGAGCAGATGGAATTTAATGAGGTGTTTGACAAGTTTCCCAAAGGTATGCTCATTCAGAAAGTCGGGAAGTATGGGATCCAGGAAAACTTGATATGTGTATTGAAAACTGAGTTGCCTTCAGAAGGCAAGAAGTAGCAGTAGATGCAGCAGTTCCGCCTGGAGTCCCGTAAACCATGGCATCCAGTACGGGTCTGCTTTTGGACCCCTGCTGTTTATGATTTTTATACATGACTTGGTGAGGAAGTGGAAGGAAGGGTTAGTAGTTTTGCAGATGACACCAAGGTTGGTGGTATGTAGAATAGTGTAGAAGTTTGTCCAGGGTTACAATGGGCCATTGTAAGATACAGAGCTGGGATGAGAAGTGGTAGATTGAGTTCAAAACAAAAAAGCGTGAAGTGATTCACTTTGGAAGGTCAAATTTGAAGGCAGAATATAGGTTTATTGTCAAGACTCTTGGTAGGGTGAAGAAACATCTTAAAGTCCACATCCATAGATCCTTCAACATTGCCTCCAAGTTCATAGGTGTCACAGTGTATGTTGGCAAAGACTGAACCCACGTGAGGAGGAAAGACAGACTCATATGAAGACGATGGCCAGGGTATATTTATGAGTTCCAACAAAGCATTGGTGGCTCTGCAGAGCGGTGCCAACAGAAGCACCCCACAAGTGGAGGTTGAACAGGGGTGTCTTGACATTTGTCTCCTACCAAGTATCTCAAGTCTGTGTTCTGAGTTTCTCTAGTTCACATTCTGAGCTTCTTGATTCTATGTTCAAGGCTTTTTCCAAGGTTTTCAATGTTTCCTTAGTCTCCCGTGGTCCTCCAGATTTCCGAGATTTGTTCCATGTTTCTGAACTTTATTCACTGTTTCCGAGGTTTATGCTATGTTCCAAGTTTTATTCTATGTTTCCATGTTTATTCAATGTTTCCTACATTTATTCAATGTCTTGAGTTACTCAGGCCTCTCTTGAGTTACCCAGGCCTGTATCGAGTTACCCAGGCCTGTCTCAAGTTTATCAGGTCTGTCTCAAGATCACTAGGTTGGTCTTGAGATCATTAATCTGTCTGGAGTTTTGCAGCCCTGTCTCGAGTTCCCCAGGTCTCCCTGTCTCCCTAGGCTGTTAGCTGCTGGCCTTAGGGAGGGGATTTCTGTCAGGAGCCCTTCGGGCCTGTGTGGGAAGCCGGAGAGTATTGGGTTCTGAGATTTCTAGAGCACCTGAATTGGTTATTGCTGTGTTAACGAGAGTAGTTTATCTTTGGTGATTTCTGTTCTATCTTGTTAAGTTTATTTTGACTGGCTGGGTCATTCCACGTCCTGTTGTTATTTAAGCAGACGCACTTAACGCTTATAGTGGGTTCCTAGGTTTGAGAATGTTATATCTCGCGGTGACGCTCTGTCGAGCCACCAATGTTTTGTTCAAAATCTTATCAATAAAAACATGGTCGCCATCTTCACGTAGGAGTCTGCTTTCCTCCGTGCACTCTGATAACAGGATTGTTAAGAAGGCGTATACAGTGTCGGCTTTATTAGTCAGGAAATTGATTTCAAGAGCCCCGAGGTATTGTTGCAGCCCCATGAATCCCTGTGTTGGATCGCACCTGTCCAAATTAACATCCATCTGCTGTTTTTCAGACCAATTTTCCTGCTGGTCAAAATGGCCCTGGAATCTCTGATAATCTTAATTTGACTCCTCTCTCTCTGATACTGTCATGGTCCGGATCGGGGTCCCTTTAAATTTACCTTGTTTATGTTACTATCCGGACCGTTGGTTCCCTGTTTTCCCGTGTCCCTCAACTTTGGTGATTAGAGGCAATTAATGCTCGGCTGAACCGGTAGTTTATAGTCTTTGGCTTTCAGCCATTCGGCGCGGGAGCATCTGCAAAGTCATGGTGTGTCGATGTCATCTGGCCGGAGCAAGCCTAGTCTCTGCCGAAGCAAGTGCCGGTAATTTGCCTCTCCTCACCGGAGCAACCCAGTCAAGTTACCTCACCAAAGCGAGCCTGCAAAGTTTCCTCACCGAGGTGGGTCCATCAGTTAATCTGCCAGAGTGAATCAAGAACCACTGTCTACTGTTCCCGGGCCGAGTCGAGAGCTCGCCACTACCCGGAGGCTCCAAGTCAAGTCCTGGCTCCGGCGGCATTCAAGCACCAAGTCAAGTCCTGGCCCTGGCGGCATTCAAGCTCTGAGTCGAGTCCTGGCCCTGGCGGTCTGTGATTCTTGTCCTACCCCCTTGTCTGAATCCCTTCTCTGCCCCTCTCGCCTCTAGCCCTCGTCTGCAGCCCCCGCCTGGACATCGGTCTAGTTCCACCGCCGGAGCTAGATAGGTACTGTCTGGTGTTCATTCGTGTCGGTCTTGTCTTGTCCTCGCTTCCGTGGGGTAAGTCAGGCCGTCTTGCCGTTGCCCCGTGGGGGATCATGAGTCCCGGTCCTATGTCCTGTACCCAAGGAGGGGTCCCGACTCTGTGTTCTGTGTATGTGTCCATGGTTCCATGTACCTGCTCCCTGAGACCGAGGCTCTGTGTTCCCATGTTCCTCCTCTCCCTAGCCCATGTCATGTCCATGCCTGGTTCTGGGGTCCGAGCACGAGGCAAGACCAAGGTACTGGGTCCTTGCCCAGTCTCGGGCTCGGAGTCCATACCCTAGCCTCTTCATGTCTCCTCTAGTTCTGGGAGCCGATTCCGAGTCCGAGCCCAGACCATTGGTCCCAGCCTAGTTGTAGTCCTGAGTCCTTATCGTGTTCGCTACTCCTGCTCCTGCCTTGCTCTCCTGGTATCGAACAATAAACTAAATCTAAGTAACCTCACAGGATGTGTCTTGCATTTGGGTCCAGTCTTGCTCCCAATGCCCCCACCATTGTGACAGATACAGAGAAGTAATTCTCATTGTCCATCCTATCTTAATTTCGCGAAATAGCTCAGTCACTCAGGAGTGAAAAAAGCGTTTGTCTCATCAACTTATTCTCCATAACTAAGTCCTCTAATCCATTTGAAAACGACGTTTTGGTTGTCCGGCTTTACGGTCCGTCATACAGATTTTCGGACAAGGGCATTTTGACGCTACTTTACGAAGCATTGGTTAGCATACGCTGGGATATTGTGTGCAAAGTACGTGATTGCCGGTGCAGAGGAAATTCGTAGGAAGATGATCTGGCATGGAATAGCTCAGATATTAGTGAAGACTAAATAGAAATTGTATGAAAACAAGTGCGCGGGCAGCATGAACGAATTACTTCCGTTGTTTCTTTGGCGATGGGACAAGCAGAATTCAACCCTGCTGGTGCAAAGGCTGGGCTGGTTTACTTCGGAGACGGAGGAAGAAGGAAACTTTGCAAAGGTATGCAAAAATATGTTCGAGTAATTTCTATAGACGTGATACTGTGATGGCATTGGCATTTAATCACGACCATGAATTACGACCAATTTGCACGTATGTGCAGTAGGAAGGAGCATGGCATATTTCCCTTTATTAGATTTAAGGAATGTGGGAAATTGTTGCGATTGTACCGAGCCTTGCTACGGCTACAATCTTTGCCTGCGAAAGTTGGAGATACTAGTCAGTAGAAACGTTTGGAATATAGGCATATACTTCTTGAAGTTATCTGCGGATTGAGCGCAGTGGAGGAGCTGAGCCCTGATCACTTTGATTCCGGAGTTAGATTGAAGGGCCAGATGGCCGAATCCTGCGAGCAGGATAGTGACACGTGAAGCGGAGAAAAATGAAATTGTAAAATCAATATGCCGGTTTCTCTCGGGTGTTTTTACGACTGGCGGCGAGAGTTGAGAAGAGCTAAGAAGAGGAGATACATTAAACTCGTAAGTTGATCCGAGAGTGCTCTCTGCCCCTTTTGTGTTACAGGGTCATAGAGAATGGAGACAAGCATTTCTGTAAAAAGATCCATGACGAGCATCGACCGCTATAATCTCTCTTTAAATCAAATTATTTCACACTTCTTTCTATATTGTAATCAAGAAGTAGAAGGGAGCGATTCGCGTGAGAGGCTGCTTGAAGTTCCGCAGGAGTTATCAGCAGCTGTTTCCGAATGCCTTGAAGAGGAAGGGAAGTGCCGACACTATTTTACGGGCATATCTCTGTCAGTAAATGCAGAGAAGGCTTCATCCAAATGCAAAGCAGTGGAGACGACTTAGCGGTGAGTGATAACTTTAATAATAAACTGCAAAATAACAAGTCACGGGGGCCACAAAACAGAAACAGATACGTATCACGACAAGCCAACAAGGGAACTGAAGGCTAGGAGCAACGGGTTGAGGCTGGCTGGTTCGATGGGTGAAGCAAGTCAGTGCATCAGGGCTGGGTTTAAATAGGCTCCAGGAGATGAGTTGGAAACAAATAGCAGTTGCATCCTGTTATCTGGGTGGAGACTGGGGGGGGGGGGTGTGCATGCCTGTACAGTCCTGACAGGACAACACTCCGCCCCCCCCCCATGGTGGCGATGGGCGACGGATCTACGATGAAACAGGACAGGACCAAAGCCCTCTTCTGCAGGCCATACCCTCCCCAGTCAACCAGGCAGTGCATACCCCGATGACGTGAATCCATCAACCGACAAACCGTGTACACGGGACCACCTCCTACCTTCCTAGGCCCCGGAGGTACAAGCTCAGGTGGGTTGTGCTTCAGGAAAAACGGGCTTGAGGCGGCGCAGGAGAAAGGTAGGTGTGATCCTGAGGGAAGTGGTTGGTGGAAATGGAAGTGACTGGATTGACTGGTAATCTTGAAGGGACCGACGAAACGGGGAGAGAGCTTGCGGGAGTCGGTGCGTAGGGACAGATCTTGCGTGGATCGCTAGACACGCTCCTCAGGCAGGAGCAGTCTCGCTGGGCGCTGACGCTGTTTGGCTTGGCGGCAGTAGTTGCATCTCAGCGGTGGAATCCTTATATTTATTGCAAATGATGCTTTTATTGTTCCAGTTAGCGGCAACCTATGTCAGAGCTCACCCAGTTGAAAGAGAGAGATAGCGAAGGAATCTTGGCTCGGCTCGTAGAGTACACGGATGGCTGGAGCACGAAGTGCAAGACGCCCTGGGTCAGAGAGTTGCGGCTTCGGATTGGGGATCTGTCGAAGCCTTCGGGCTGGATTCCGGGGCTCAGGGGGAGACAGTTCACGGTCGTGGGGTGGTATATCGAGACGGAGAGTTGGAAGAGTGGTGAACTGTTCCCCTGCTGCTTCTGGATCGTGTGCTCTGATCAACAGACGACTTTCTCTAAGTGAGGTGGGTCTGCTGGGTCAATCGGTAAATCGCCCATCCTATCAGGGAATATAGAGGAGGATTGACCCAAACACAAGCAGTGGAGGTGATTTAGCGATAAGCGATAACTTTAATAATAAACTGCAAAATAACAAGCCACGGGAGATTACAGAACAAGAGAGAACAGATACTTAACACGACAAGGCAACAAGCTAACTGAAGGCTAGGAGCAACTGGTAGAGAGGCTGGGTGGTTCGTATGAGTGAACAAGGACTGGATGTGGGCTGGGTTTAAATAGGCTGTGGGTTATCAGTTCGAAACGAGTGGCAGATGACTCCTGTTAGCTGGGTGGAGACTGGGAGGTGCCTGACAATAACGTTTAAAGAGGCAATGAAAATTCATGTTTGGAGACCGAGATAGTCAATGTAGTCGCCTATAGTGTGAAGTGAACTGTGAAATATGCAGGTTGCTTCTCTTCCAGTTGGCCTAGCTGTCTTTTTCCCCCTGTGGAAACTGCTAGTCGCTGATATGTGACACAATTAAAAACACAATTCAGATCGCTTCAAATACACATCATGCACAATGATAACAACAGGAATTCTGCAGATGCTGGAAATTCAAGCAACATACATCAAAGTTGCTGTTTACAACACCTTATATTCCATCAAGATGAAGCCACACTCAGGTTGGAGGAACAACACCTTATATTCCGTCTGGGTAGCTTCCAACCTGATGGCATGAACATCGACTTCTCTAACTTCCGCTAAGGCCCCACCTCCCCCTCGTACCCCATCTGTTACTCATTTTTATACACACATTCTTTCTCTCACTCTCCTTTTTCTCCCTCTGTCCCTCTGAATATACCTCTTGCCCATCCTCTGGGTCCCCCCCCCCCTTTTCCTTCTCCCCGGACCTCCTGTCCCATGATCCTCTCATATCCCCTTTTGTCAATCACCTGTCCAGCTCTTGGCTCCATCCCTCCCCCTCCTGTCTTCTCCTATCATTTTGGATCTCCCCCTCCCACTTTCAAATCCCTTACTCACTCTTCCTTCAGTTAGTCCTGACGAAGGGTCTCGGCCTGAAACGTCGACTGCGCCTCTTCCTATAGATGCTGCCTGGCCTGCTGTGTTCACCAGCAACTTTGATGTATGTCATGCACAATGATGTTCACCGTTCTCACAATCTCCCAGGCAGATGGCTATCTGACACTCAATCAACGTAATGTCTGCAATTCACTAACGGCCTGTTACTTTCTTTTCTTTTTGTCACTGCTTTGCTGCATCCTGAATCCCGTTAGATTTCATTTTCTCCCTGTCTCTCCATGCGTGCGTGTTTGTCTCAAGATTTACGATTCAAAATTGTTTATTGTCATTATTCAGCGCACGAGTGTAAAGGAGAATGAAATGATTGCCGGGGGGGGGGGGGAGGGGAGAGAGAGAGAGAGAGAGAGAGAGAATGAATGAATGACAGGCGCGCGTGCGCGCGTACAAAGACACGCACACGACCGTGTTCTCGCGCGCACTCACGCACGTATTTTCCACATTTACTACATTAGGCTACAAACAGCTAAAACAAAATGTAATCGTTAAACAATTATCCTTTTATTGTCAATTGTAACTTAGATTTCAAATACTGGTTGATGAAATGAAGAAAAATGAGGGCTATATATACATTTCAGCGTCGGCCATTCCCGCATTCTCCAAGCGAAATGAGAGTTATCTACGACATACATGCATCCTTTGCACACTTATCCTTGCTATACTCATGCCAGCAATAGATTGACAAAATGCTTGGAAACTACAATCTTATCAATGATATTTCCCTACTTGGCAGTCTGTATTTATATATTTATTAACATCAAACTCTCTTTATACTCCACACGCTCCCTTCCCCTTTACAGATCACAATGTGGTATGATATAGCTGTTCGCTGTATCAATATGATCTGACGTACCCTTTGGGGCAGGGAAACCGGTTAGAGGAACGTTTGTATTCTGTTTCACCCTGTGCACCATTTTCATATTCACTGCGACATTCTTGATAGTCACGTTGGTGAGTGAAGAGTTCCAGTACTGGTACTTCATGAGGCAGGACATTAATTGCTAGCCATCCCTATGTGGATTTCGTGCTAGTATTGAGCTATCCATCAGTAAGAGAGATTATATTCGGAAATATTCAGCTGTGTGGCACTCCGAAGTTTTGCGATTATAAATAGGGTAAATGGCAGGTGTGTTTCCATACCACCCCCGCTCCCCGTGCCGAAGTATCCAACACTCGAGTGGATATATTTACAGTGAGATAATGTGGTTCAAAGGGATTGTGTGGGGAAGTTTTCCAGGGAACGGTGGGTGCCTGGAAGTTCAAAGTTCAGACTAAATGTGCTATCAAAGTATGTATACAACCTCGAGACTCATTTTCTTGCAGGTACTGTACCTACAGGAAACAAAGAAAATGATCCAGGAAGAGCCAAACATAACAAAGACTGACAAGCATCCAGTATGAAAAAGAGGACAAATGATGCAAATAAAAAAGTAAAGTAATAATACCGAGAGCGTGGGCTGCAGAGTCCCCGAAAGTGAGTCCAAATGCTGAGTCAGTTCAGCGCCGAGGCGAGCTCAGCCGCCCCAGAAAGCCGATCTGCTCCCGACCGTAGCGGCGAGAATCCAAGACCCCTGCCCAATGGTTATAGCGGGAAGAGAGGGAAACAGGTCAAACGCAGTCAGATGGGACGGCCTTTTCCACTCTCGGGTTTCGACGCTTTGATTTGGCTTGATATCTGCCCTAGCCGTCTCTTCAACCTCTCTTTCGGCAATGATAGCTCCACTGCCCCCGCGGTGCGTTTGCATTCAAAGCTAGACAGGGAGTTAAATACCTTATGAAATATCACCCGAGCCGGAAGCTTTCTACAGGGTTTTTAATGAGAAGCCTTTGTAAAACACGTATTAGACTCAATACAGAATCGTCGCGCGCCTTAATGTACTGACATTCATCACCATCACCATCACCATCACCATCATCATCACCATCACCATCACCATCATCATCATCATCACCATCACCATCACCATCACCATCACCATCACCATCACCATCATCATCACCATCACCATCACCATCACCATCACCATCATCATCATCAACACCATCACCATCACCATCACCATCACCATCATCATCATCATCACCATCACCATCACCATCACCATCACCATCATCATCAGGTGCCGTGCCCAGTTTGAGCTTTGACTGCCATGACCCACACACTCCTGTTTTGGGTCAAGTGGATCAATTCATTGGTATTCCTTTCCAGTTCTCTGGCTGCTGTCTCCATCTTCATTTGTCTTTGTCTTCCTCTTGCTTTCTTCCCTTCAATCTTTCCCATAATTACTGTGCATTCTAACTCCTCTTTCCTAATCGCATGTCCAATGAAGTCACGTTGCCTTTTCATGATCTCATACATTATTTTTCTCTTTTTGTGTTTGCTCTGTCCATGACATCCTCGTTAGATATTCGTTTCGTCCATGATATTCTTAGCATCCTCCTCAAAAACCACATCTCTGCTGCTACAATTCGTTTCCTCGTGTTACTAGATATTGCCCAACATTCTGAGCCATAGAACATAACTGGATATACATAACATTTCAGTACTCTGAGGCGGGTTGTCATGCCTAGTTTAGTATTGGTCAGTATACTCTTCATTCTCGTAAAGGTGTCTTTTGCCATCTCTATTCTTCTTTTGATGTCCATGTCGCACCTGCCATCTGATGTCACCCAGCTTCCTAAGTAGCAAAAGTTCTGTACTTGGTTTATGTCTTCCCAGTTTATTCTCAGCCTGCAGATAGGATTCTCCTTCTTTTTGGATATCACCATACATTCTGTCTTTTTGCAATTGATAGATAGATCCATTTTTGCACTTTCTTCAACAACTGTGTCAATTAAGTTTTGTGGTTCTTCCTCCTCAGTTAAGTTTTGTAGTTCTTCCTCCGTACTTGCAATTAACACAGTGTCATCTGCATATCTGAAATTATTCATGTTTTCACCACCAACTTTGATTTCCAAGATGTCTCTTATTTTTTGTAATATTGTTTCACTGTACACATTAAATAAATCAGGAGAGAAAACACACCCTTGTCTAATGCCTCTCTTGACTTTTGTAAACTGACTCACTTTTCCATCTCCTCTTACAGCGGCAGTTTGTTCCCAGTACAGATTTCTGATTAGGCGGAGGTCTTTCGAATCTAGATCCAGAGTTTTCAGTAATATTTCAAATAACTTATTGTGCTTCACTTTATCAAATGCTTTTGTGTAGTCGATAAAACAAACAAACAAATCTGTTTGCACTTGAATAGCTCGTTCTGATAGTATCCTTAACATCAATATTGCATTTCTTGTACCTTTGTCTTTCACAAAACCACATTGTTCTTTACCTATTTCAGCTTGTATTTTACTTTTAGCTCTTATCATCAAAATTCTTAGAAATATTTTGGTGATATGACTCATTAAACTCATGGTCCTATGTAATTCACATTCTATTGCTCCAGGTTTCTTAGGAAGAGTGATAGATACTGATTTTTTCATCTCTTCTGGTATTAGTCCAATGAATGACTAAGGGGTAACTCCACTTTCCCCAAAGCTCTGAAAGTCCCCAATCAGAGCCTCATCACCTTTTCTTTTTCAATCTTTTTATTAAATTTCAGATTAATATACATAACGATACTAATGATACAAAGGTATCAGTGTAACATTGATAATAGTTAACTTATACAAACATAATTCGAGTAAAATATATAATTCAAGCCTCCCAATCTCTGAGTAATTGAACATGAAAAAAGAATTTTATAAAGAACCCCCTAAACTTAAAAACACACACACACAAAACAAAAACTGGGATGTCCTATTCCTTCGGATAAGAACATTATTTGTCATTAACTCTGCTCCTCCATAGGTAAACAAAAGATTATTAAAAAATAAAACGGTTCTGAAAGGGACAGCTTACATCATATGAAAATGTTGAATAAGCGGTCTCCAGGTTCCTTCAAATTTAACTGAAGAATCAACCATACCACACCTTATTTTTTCCAGGTTTAAACATCATATAGTTTGAGAAAACCATTGAAAAGTAGTAGGAGGATCAGAATCTTTCCATTTAAGTAAGATGGATCTTTTAGCTATTAGTGTAACAAATGTAATCAAACGACCAGCTGAAACAGATAAATGACCAACATCTGTCACTGGTAATCCAAAAATTGCAGTAATAGGGTGAGGTTTTAAATTAATATGCAAAACTGTTGAAATAATATCAAAAATATCTTTCCAATATTTATCTAACAGAAGGCAAGACCAAAACGTATGTGTCGGAGAGGCCACCTCAGAGTTACATCTGTCACACACAGGATTTATATTTTGGTAAAAATTTATCCTTGGACATATGAGCCCTGTGGACTATTTTAAATTATATCAGTGTATGTCTAGCACACATTGAGGAAGTATTAACTAGTTGAAGAATTTTCTCCCATTTCTCTATAGGTAAAGATACCTGAAGTTCTCTTTCCCATTCATTTTTTTATTTTATCAGATGCACCTAGATGTATTTTTGTAATTAAATCATACAAAACTGCTATTAAGCGCTTCTGATAGAGATTTAAACCTAATTTTTTTTCTGTAATATTAGTTGGATGAAATATTGGAAAATTAGGTAAAATACCATTCAATAAACTTCTAATCTGCAGATATCTGAAAAATGTGAACTAGACAACTTATATTTATTAGATAATTGTTCAATCGACATGAAACATTATCCATGGATAAATCACGAAAGCATGCTAAGCCCCTCTTTTTCCATAAGGAAAAAGCTTGATCAATGCTAGAAGTTTGAAAGAAAAAATTAGATATAATAGGACTAGATAAAATAAATTCGTTCAATCCAAAAAATTTGGGAAATTGAAACCATATTCGTATTGTATGTTTAATTATTGGATTAATTATTTGTTTATTCCGTTTAGTTAATACAAAGGGGAGCAAAGCTCCTAAAATAGAAGCTAATGAGAACTCCTGCTCAGACTCACCCTCCAGGTTCGCCCATCGTGGACAATGAATTTCATCCCAATCTTGCCTCCAAAACATTAAATATCAGATATCAATTGCCAAATAATAAAATCTAAAACTCGGCAATGCTAAACCACTGTCCTTTTTTGATTTCTGTAGATGTTTCTTACTCAATCTAGGATTTTTATTCTGCCATATATATGAAGAAATTTTAGAATCAATAATATCAAAAAAGGATTTAGAGATAAAAATTGGTACCATTTGAAATAAATACAGAAATTTAGGTAAAACAGTCATTTTAATAACATTACTTCGACTAATCAATGATAAGGACAGTGCCAAATGGTCCCATTTAGTAAACAATTGTTTAACATGATCAATTAAAGGTAGAAAGTTAACTTTAAATAGATCTTTATTTTTTTAGTAATTTTGACACCCAAATATGGGAAATAATCAGTAATTAATTGAAGTGGTAATTGTCTATAAATTGGAACTTCCATATTTGATGGAAAAAGCTCACTCTTATTAAGATTTAGTTTATACCAGAAAAACTACTAAACTGAGCTAGTAGTGATAAAACTGCCAGGATGGATTTCTCTGGATTAGAGATATATAGTAACAAGTCATCTGCATACAATGATACTTTATGTATCTCCTTCCCACGAGTAATTCCAAATATATTGGGTGAATCATGAAAGGCAATTGCCAAGGGTTCCAAAGCTATATCAAATAATAAAGGACTTAACGGACAGCCCTGTCTAGTACCTCTGAAAAGTCTAAAAAAGGGGGATCTCTGATTATTGGTAACTACGGAAGCCAAAGGTAAATGATATATCAGTTCAATCCAAGAAATAAATTTTGGGCTAAAGTTGAACCCCTCAAGCACATTAAATAAATAGTTCCATTCAACTCTGTCAAACACCTTCTCGGCGTCGAGCAAAATAACACATTCCAGAACTTTAGATGACGGAGTATATACAATGTTCATTAATCTCCTAACATTTTTAACAAATGTTAAAAAACGATTTTTAATAAATCCTGTCTGATCATCAGAAATAATTTGTGGCAGTACCTTTTCCAATCTATTTGCTATTATTTTAGAAAAAAATTTTGGAATCTACATTCAACAAAGATATAAGTCTATATGGTGCACAATCAGTAAGGTCCTTATCTTTTTTTTAAGAATTCAAGAAATGGATGCTTCTTAAAAGGATTGTGGTAATTTACCTACAAGTAAGGCATCCTTAAAACTTTTACATAGCCATGGTGAAAGTAACTTGGAAAAAGATTTATAAAATTCTTCTGTGAATCCATCCAAACCTAGTGCTTTTGCAGTATTCATCGCAAAATTTGCTTTCTTAATATCATCTTCTGTAATGGATGCATCTAGTTCTAGGCATTCATTAAGTGGTAATTTCGGAATGTTCAATTTCCTTAAAAAAATCATGCATAATGGTAGACTCTTCAGGTAATTCCGATTGATATCAAGAGGTATAAAATTCTTGAAAAGATTTATTAATTTCGTCATGATCAACTGTCAAGGTACCATCCCGTTTAGAAACTTTACTCATCAAATGTTTAGCCGAAGCAGCTTTCAGTTGGTCTATCAATAATTTACCCGGTTTATCACCATGTATATAAAATTGACTCTTAGTTTTAAGTAACTGATTTTCAATCGGGGAAGTTAATATCAAATTATGTTGCATCTGAAGTTCAACCCTCTTTTTATAGGGTTCTAGATTATGAGCAACAGAATACTTTTTATCAATTTCTTTAATTTTATCAACCAATATACATATTTCATTATTAATTCGTTTTTTTCAATCCAGCAGAATATGAAATAAGTTGCCCACGAATATATACTTTAAAAGTATCCCACAATATTCAACTGGAAATTTCATCTGTAGAATTAGTTGAAAAGAAAAAAATCAATCTGTTCTTTAATAAAATTGTCAAAGTTTGAATCCTGAAGCAAAGTGGAATTGAACCTCCATTGTCTAGTACTAGAAATTAGTGAATTTAATTGATAGTTTCAGAGGTGCATGATCAGAAATAGTAATTGCATCATGTTCACATGCAGTAACAGACGAAGCTAATCGAGAATCAATATAAAAAAATAACCAATTCTCGAATAACTATGATATACATGGGAGAAAAATGAGAATTCTTTCCCATTAAGATATAAAAGCCTCCAAACATCTGATTCCGGAATCAACTAAAGATAAAAATAGCTGATTTGTTTGGAGATATTTGATTCGGGGCAGACCTATCCATCAAAGGATTCAAGCAACAATTAAAGTCTCCACCCATTATCAACTTATATTCATTTAAATTAGGAAAAGATGCAAATAAATGCTTAAAAATTCAGGATAGTCAGTATTTGGTGCATAAATATAAACCAAAACAACTTTTTGATTATAAAGTAAGCCAGTAATTAACAAAAATCTACCATCCGAGTCTGAAATTGTTTCATAATGAACAAATGAAATCGTGGAGTCTATAAAAATAGAGACTCCTTTTACCTTAGATTGTGAATTAGAATAAACCGTTGTTTCTTCCAAAACCCCAAAAAAAACAGATATCCACCCTCCTCACACGAGTCTCTTGAGCAAAGATAATCTGAGCGTTCAGTCTATGAAAGACTTTAAAAATCTTCTTCCGTTTAATCGGATGATTCAAACTATTTACATTCCATGAAACAAAATTAACAACATTATCCATTTTACTACAATAAGCCAAATGGTATGCAAAGGGTTAACCTTACTGCACGGGAAACCGATGACTCAGGAAGAGGAGAAACTTTAAAGAGGAACCGGAATCTACGACAATTCAGACATATTTGTAGTTTCTGAACATCCCAATGGGAAAATACTAAACTAAGAGAATTCCCATTTCCCACCCACCCAGCCCGAAAAAAAAACTGATCAATAGCCAGCCAGTACGCTAACAAATCCCAAATATATTACCCACAACTCTCATGAAGTCATAATTCCAAATGGAAGGAATGTAATAAACCACCCACAGACAAAAGATTGTGAGAAATACCAAGAAAAGGACAAAACAAATATTGAAAAAAAGAACCCAGTCATTGCGAGATATTTTGAAAGGCGAAATCTTGAAAAATGAAACAAAATATGATCTTATTAATATTTCAAAAAAAACAGTCAGTCGCCAAGTCAAAACGTTAAACGAATAGTTAAAAATACTTACATAAAATAATAAACGAGAAAAGAAATCTTAACATAAAAGCATAATAAACATCTATACTCCAAAAAAAATACAGGTATAATCCAACCAAGAATGAGAATTCCCGAACTTTAAAGGCAAATCTACACATTAGTTTTAAACTAGTAAACAACTACATTCAAACATGAGAAAGCAGTAAATTTATTAAACAGTTGAAAACTAGTCAAGATCTTCAAGAAACTGACGTGCCTCCGTCACTGATTTAAACCACTTACGTGATTTATCTGGCAAAACAACCCTTAAACGCGCAGGATATAGCAACGCAGGGTATAATTTCTTTTGGTATAATTCCGACATCACCGACGTAAAAAGAGACCTCTCTTGTAATAACTCTGGACTAAAATCCTCCACCAAACGAAATTTGAGACCCCCATACTCAATCACTCCTTTCCGACGTGCAACTCGAATTAAATGCTCCTTAGTACTGTATGCACATAGTGGAATCGTAGAACGGCTCTGGGTTTTAAATCTTTCGGAGGTTTAACCCTCAATGAGCGATGAGCGCGGTCTAGTATAGGGGGTTAGAAAACACTTCAGTACTGAATACCTCCATTAAAAATTGAGCAAAAAACTGAGCGGGATCGCCACCTTCACCATCCTCACGAAGTCCTATAATCCGTAGATTCTGTATGCGACTGCGATTTTCCAGGTCAATGATCTTGGCTTTATATCGTTCCTGTGTTTCAGTGGTCGAGATTACTTTCTTCTCCAACGAGCTCAGTCTGCGGTCTCTTTATCTGCCATTTTCATCAAGATCCGAAATTAGTTGTTGTTGCTTTTCATTCTCAAACGTTTAATTGCTCCGAGTTGATCTTCAATATTATTTAACTTTATCTCGAGATTAGAAAATCTTTTATCAAATTTGTGAAGTTTGTCATCCAAAAGCTTGGATATAACTTTGAAAGTCAGTTGTGCCCTGTTAAGACTGTTTAGGGTCGCCTCCATCTCCTCCATTTCCATTGTCAGCTTCCTTCTCTCTGTAAGTGCCTTTTTCCCTCTGGTTGTCATTTCCAAGAATTAAAAGTCAAAATTCAAGCATACAAAAGTAATGTAAACACTTCAATGTGAATACTAAACGGATGGTAAATTAATGAAAAAAAAGAACGGAGCAAAGTCAAGTGCGACTTACTCCATCTAGTGCTTCAAGAGAGTCTCCAGAGCCTCATCAGCGGTTGCAGTTTAGAGTCATACCCAGGACAAGTACTAACATTATCAGCGTCAAACAAGGTAATAAACATACGTAACATTCTTTTGCTATGCCGTGGACTAGAGTGAACTCGTGTCGCAACGATAGCTTAATAACAATGAACAATAGTCATAGTATTTCCCTCAAATTACATCTACGGGCGTGCTGGAAACAGCAGCCCAAGGCGCTGGGCTGGAATTTACCGCGGTCTCTGTTTTAATTCTTCTGAAGTGTTAATAGATTCTTCGCTCAGTTTCCTGGAGGCCACTGGAGGTTGCTGCACCATGTGTCCATCCATGTTCTGCAACATTTTGTTACTGTTTCTCCAGTTCTCCTCGCTACTCTCCCCAGATTCTCCACACCTCTCTGGATGACTGTCTTGTCCAGATTCGGGCTGACTCAACATCCCACTCAAGCTATTGTTCAATGGCGATTTATCTCCAAGCCCAGTGGAGCGAGTGAGGGCTGTGCAGTTGGTTCCGTGTTAGCTTCTGTTGAAAGGTGAGCCACTGATGCTCTTAGTACACTGTTTAGCCCTGGTGTGCTCTTACTAAGCGGTGAACACCCAACTGTTCCCAAGTTGGGTGACCATGGGCATTTCTCAATTTCTACATTAAATGAAGGTTCATCTTTCTCTGAGTTTGAATCTGAAGCAGCGGATGCAGGTTCGGGAGGACTGGGCAAACATTTGGTGTGAAGCATTACAGGAAGCTGGTTCCTATCTGTGTCTGCTGCTTCGATTTCATCCTCTTTTGAGCAACCATGACATATTAGAAGCCTTGCACCATTGATCAGTTCTTCAATCATCTTCCCACAGAGACTGCCACCACTAAGTCAGCTGCTGCTTCATGCACCTTTGCCTCTGCCAAGGCAGCCTCCTTTGAGCTGACTCAGTGCAGCTTCTACACAAGCTTTCTCCATGTCTGAGCCTGCTTTGTCCATGTTTATACAAGCTTCCTCCATGTCTAAAGCAGCTTTCTTTCCACCAGCATTTCAACTTTGCACTTAACATACTCTGCTCTCATTCTTGCCGCTTCAGCTCTGGCGCGGGATCGTGCTGCAGCTCGGCTAATCGTGGCCTTGCTTGAGTTTTGCGAAGACGCCATCCATGCGCCTCATTTTGACTGGGGTTCCAGGATCAGGCGATCGACGTTGTCGGGATCGGAAGCTAATATTGTAGCATACGGCGTTGAATCTCGTCTCCGGATCGTGGGCGATGCCTTCGAAAACAGGTTATCTTTTCACTCTACTGCCCTCGCAGTGCGTTCAGTTCAAAGCCAGACACCTTCTCAAAAATAGCCCGAGCCTGAAGCTTTCTTTAGGGTTTTCAATGAAAACCATTGTGAAACTGCAGAAAGTTAAGTAAATATGTATTAGATTCAATACATGATCGTCGCACGCCTGAATATACTAATATTATTCTCACGATCATCATGCATGCCCAATATTCAATAGCTATGCCGTAGACTAGAGTGCACTGGAGGCGCAACCATAGCTCAATAGCGAAGGACGATATACATAATATTTCCTTCATAATACATACTAAATGTTTACCTATATTAAGAAAGCTTAAGACCCACAGATGTTGCTGTTTCGAAGGCAAATAAAGTATGGATGGAGATGGATGTCTTTCTACCGTGTTTGCTGCAAGTCGAAATCCATATTAACCCGCACAGGAAAAGATGTTAAAAAAACAGCTTGTGAGCTGGAAGCAACGCACGTAAAAAATGCTGGTGAACGCAGCATCTCTAGCATCTACAGTCGACGTTTCAGGCCGAGACCCTTCGTCAGGACTGACTGAAGGAAGAGCGAGTAAGAGATTTGAAAGCTGGAGGGGGAGGGGGAGATCCAAAATGATAGGAGAAGACAGGAGGGGGAGGGATGGAGCCAAGAGCTGGACAGGTGATTGGCAAAAGGGATACGAGAGGATCATGGGACAGGAGGCTTAGGGAGAAAGAAAGGGAGAGGGGAGCCCAGAGGATGGGCAAGGAGTTATAGTGAGAGGGACAGAGGGGAAAAAAGAGAGAGAGAGAAAAAAAAGGGGGGGGGAAATAAATAAATAAATAAATAAATAATGGATGGGGTACGAAAGGGGAGGTGGGGAATTAGCGGAAGTTAGATAAGTCAATGATCATGCCATCAGATTGGAGGCTACCAAACGGAATATAAGGTGTTGTTCCTCCAACCTGAGTGTGGCTTCATCTTTACAGTAGAGGAGGCCGTGGATAGACATGTCAGAATGGGAATGGGATGTGGAATTAAAATGTGTGGCCGCTGGGAGATCCTGCTTTCTCTGGCGGACAGAGCGTAGGTGTTCAGCAAAACGATCTCCCAGTCTGCGTCGGGTCTCGCCAATATATAGAAGGCCACATCGGGAGCATTGGACGCAGTATATCACCCCAGCCGACTCACAGGTGAAGTGATGCCTCACCTGGAAGGACTGTTTGGGGCCCTGAATGGTGGTAAGGGAGGAAGTGTAAGGGCATGTGTAGCACTTGTTCCGCTTACACAGATGAGTGCCAGGAGGGAGATCAGTGGGGAGGGATGGGGGGGGGGGACGAATGGACAAGGGAGTTGTGTAGGGAGCGATCCCAGCGGAATGCAGGGGGGGGGGGGGGAGGAAAGATGTGCTTGGTGGTGGGATCCCGTTGGAGGTGGCGGAAGTTACGGAGAATAATATGTTGGACCCGGAGGCTGGTGGGGTGGTAGGTGAGGACCAGGGGAACCCTATTCCTAGTGGGATGGCGGGAGGATGGAGTGAGAGCAGATGTGTGTGAAATGGGGGAGATGCGTTTAAGAGCAGAGTTGATAGTGGAGGAAGGGAAGCCCCTTTCTTTAAAAAAGGAGGACATCTCCCTCGTCCTGGAATGAAAAGCCTCATCCTGAGAGCAGATGCGGTGAAGACGGAGGAATTACGAGAAGGGGATGGCGTTTTTGCAAGAGACAGGGTGGGAAGAGTAATAGTCCAGATAGCTGTGAGAGTCAGTAGGCTTATAGTAGACATCAGTGGATAAGCTGTCTCCAGAGACAGAAAGATCTAGAAAGGGGAGGGAGGTGTCGGAAATGGACCAGGTAAACTTGAGGGCAGGGTGAAAGTTGAAGGCAAAGTTAATGAAGTCAACTAGCTCAGCATGCGTGCAGGAAGCAGCGCCAATGCAGTCGTCGATGTAGCGAAGGAAAAGTGGGGGACAGATACCAGTATAGGCTTGGAACATGGATTGTTCCACAAAGCCAACAAAAAGGCAGGCATAGCTGGGACCCATACGAGTGCCCATGGCTATACCTTTAGTTTGCATAAAACGAACTGCATATAAAACGAACAGCGCCTCTAGAGGCCAGAGCAATGGCCAAGATCCCTCCGCTTCAAAGTGCCGCACCTGCATTCCAGAGAAACACACACAAAATACTGGAGAACTCAGCGGGCCAGGCAGCATCTAAGAAAAAGAATGTAGTCGACATTTCGGGCCGAGACTCTTCAGAAAAAAAGAGATGAGGAGTCAGAGTAAGAAGGTGGGGGAGGGGAGGAAGAAACACAAGGTGACAGGTGAAACCGGAAGGTGGGGGAGGGGCAAAGTGAAGAGCCTGGAAGTTGATTGGTTAAAGAGATACAGGGCTGGAGAAGGGGGGGGGGTTCTGATAGGAGAAGATAGAAGGCCATGGAAGAAAGAAAGGGGAGGGGCGTGCATAAGAGGGAGGTGATTGGCAGTTAAGGAGATAAGGTGCGAGAGAGAGGGGGGGACAGGGAATAGGGAATGGTGAGGGGCGGATGGGGGGGGGGGGGGCAGTACCGGAAGATCGAGAAAATGATGTTTATGCGATCAGGTTGGAGGCTACCCAGATCAAATACAAGGCGTTGCTCCTCCAACCTGAGTGTGGCCTCATCGCGACAGTAGAGGAAGCCATGGACTGACATGTCGGAATGGGAAGTGGAATTAAAATGGGTGGCTACTGGGAGATCCTGCTTTTTCTGGCGGACGGAGCATGGCTGCTCGGCGAAACGGTCTCCCAATCTACGTCGGGTCTCACTGATATACAAGAGGCCATACCGAGAGCACCGGATCCAGCAGATGACCCCAACAGACTCATAGGTGAAGTGTCACCTCACCTGGAAGGACTGTTCGGGGCCCTCAATGTTAGTGAGGGAAGAGGTGTAGGGGCAGGTGTAGCACCTGTTCCGTTTGCAAGGGTAAGTGCCAGGAAGGAGATCAGTGGGGGAGAGACGAATGTACAAGGGAGTCGCGTTGGGAGCGATCCATGCGGAAAGCAGAAAGTAGTGGGGGTGGTGGGGTGGGGAGGGCAAAATGTGCTTGGTGATGGAATGCCGTTGGAGATGGCCGAAGTTATGGAGAATTATGTGCCTACGCTCCGTCCGCCATGACGAGCAGTTTGGCTCTTCTTCTAAGACCAGAAAACTTGGTGTAACAGTATACCACACACTACAAAAGCCGACATTTTTGAAAAGCATTTTTGCTTCTTCATCATTCTGAATTTCGATCATTTCTTCTTGCAAGCTCTCTTCCTGTTCTTCCAGCTTGCAAAGAAATGGATTAATTAGCAGAAATTTGAGTATTTAGTACACGAGTTTTGTTGAATTGTATAGGACGGCAGTGAGAGCAAATATGAAGTACTATGTGCATGTCTGGTCACCTATCTACAGGAATTATATCAATAAGATTGAAAGAGCACAGGGAAAACTTACAAGTACGTTGCCAAGGTTTGATGACCTGAGCTACAGAGAACGGTTGAATAGGTTAAGACTTTATTTGCTAGAGCGTAGGTGAATGAGTGGAGATTTGATAAGTGTATACAAAATTATGAGGGCTAGAGATAGGCTAAAGCGGAAGCAGGCATTTTCCACTGAGGTTGGGTGAATCATAGTTAAAGGCTGAAAGGTGAAGTATCCAAGACGAGACTCAGGAGGAACTTCTTCACTCAGAGGGTCGTTCAGTTGTGGAATGAGCTGCCGGCGGAAATGGTGGATTCAATTGCAGCATTTAAGAGAATTTTGGATAAGTACATGGATGGGAGGGATATGGTCCTGGAGCGGGTCGATGTGTCCAGGCAGAATGACAGCCGGCACCGTCTTGATGACCGAAGGGCCCGTGACCCTATGATTCTATTAATGATCCAGAATTATTTTCAATATCATTTCTGGAGTCTATCTAAATTCATCGCTCTGCTATTAAAGCCTGACGACTCTGATTAAACAGTAAACATTCCTTCATTTAAGTTTTCTAGATTGGGTTCAAATGATTTCGTTTAACTAATGACGCTGTTTTACTTAGATTTTCTGTATTGGACTAAATATATTTTTTTAACTTATTCTGGATTCGACTGAGTTGCGCAATAGTTCTGCCAGATAGCATTTGAGAGGGATCTAATAGTTATACAAGTGACATCAGATTGAGACTGCGACATCGGTTTGAACAATTTCAGCTGAGCAGATGTGTCGATTAAATGTACAATCTTAATTTCTCATACCACCTGGAAATAACGTAAGATTCTAAGGATTTGTATTTTTTTTTGTTTCAGTAATAACATTAGCTTGGTTCTCTCTGCTACTCTGAGATTACATATCAATGTAATTCTTTCAAAATATGGACGTAAATCTCACAATATCCACCTTAGAATATTGTGAAATATGTATCCTCAACGCATTGGAACTCACTTTGCTGCATGAGACAGACTGAGGGACTTCCCCCGAGATGGAGAGCTGGATGTAATGGTGATCGATATAATATTTCCTTTAATGGAAGATTACCGCTCCCAACAGATTCTAAAATCTTTGGAGTTCCGGAGTTATATACTGAAAAAAAATCTGTGCCAGCGAGGACTTCTTCGTATCTTTATCTATTTTTAATTTTCTGACACAGCAGTATCCCCTTGGCAATTTAAATGCGTATAAGAAGCATTGCGACGTATCGGCTCTAAATTGTATTCATCAGAACTGCCTGCGTTGTAGACAGAAACGTATTCTCAAAGAACGCAAATGTTGGAAATCTACTTTATTGTCGAGAAAATTTTGTATGTGATCATTGGCGTCATTGGTGTTCCCGGTAAAGTGAACACAATATTTCGTGCTGTGCAACACCGTGCGTGCTGTGATTTTGATTCATAGTTATTTTACCAATTTGTATCTTGCTTGCAGAAGAATCAATATTATTAATTCGTACCTTAGAGTGGTCTAAGTTTATTTTACAGGGAAGCAAAAAATAAATTTCGCATGAAACCGTGTAAACTGCCGTTTGCCTTCAGCGGGATATTATGTACAGCGAAACGAAATCTTAGGGTACACAACTATCCGGTGGTATCAAAGGAGTTGGGAAGAAAGTAGTTACTATCAAGTAACTTCGTGATAGTGGGTTATTTATCACAAAGTTAAGCGTGAAAGTTGAAATATTTAAGGGGAACCTAATATTTCAAGGGGTAGTGCAAATGTGGACTGAGATGCCAGCGGATGTGACGGATATGGGTATCATTTCAAATTTTAAAAGAAATTTAGTTAAATACATTGATGGCAGGAGTATGCAACACTATGGTCCAGGTGCAGGTCGAAGGAATCAGTCAGAATTACAGTTTCTCACGGACTAGATTGGCCGAAGGTCCTGGTATTGTGTTGTACTGTTCCACGACTTTATACAATAACCACTTTTATTTACTGCGTAAGACTTTCACAGTTAGAATGCAGGAGTTGAACATCTTTGACAAATATTACTGTATTGGGGGAATCGACGAATGTATATTGCACGCAGTGCTGTTCCAGTATATAAAGTAAAAATGTATATTTAGTTCACTGCCAAAAGGATGTTTTTTTCTGCATGTAAGCTTTTGAATGAAAATAATGACTAATTTTTGTTGAATTCTAGCGCGAGTTACGCTGTAATCAAATGTTGAACGTTAAATAAGTCGAACATCTCCAATGTCATGTTTAAGTCCTCCGTGCAGAAACTCGTTTCTATTCTCCATACATTTACTTTAAACTCACTATTTGCTTCTGTTTTTATTTGCACTATGTCCTTGGATTCAGAGTGTCATCCCTACATATGCTTTATTGAACACAGTGAATATTGTACTGATGTTGCTGAATTGTTCATGACAGCAGCCTCTCAGTATTTGATGGAAGTGTTCTAAGTTACTATTACTACATATTTATTCATACAATCTATTTGAATTCTGTTCAAATAATGTGTGTTCTACAGAATACAGGGATGTTTAGTTACTTTGTACAATATTTTTCTATGACCAAGATGATGAAATGATTTGCACATTCAATAACTAAGAATGCATTTTCTAATCCGCGATGTTTTTCACTCAAGTCATGAGGCGCTTCCAGCAGTTCAATTGGCCACCGAGTGAACGGCTTTTGCCCATGTTTAGGTGCTCCGTGGCATTTTTCCATCCCGTGTTTACCAATGCTGTTATGTATAACCCTTAATGGCTTTTCCCTCATGTGTTTCTCGGTCCCGGTCCCTGAATGTGAGTCGCTGCAGCCATTCGGCTCTGGGGAATCAAAGGATCAGATAGATGGCTACGAGGAAACAGGGTCTGAAGAGCACAACTTTGACAGCTTTGGTATCAGCAGGATGATAATTGATCGAGGCTTGCAGAGCACCCATTCTCTGCTTTACAGTGACGACAATAATTCTTGCCAGACTGAAAGTAAACTGCTAGTGTCCCTCCCTTCTACTGTAGCATTCGCTGCCCACCCACGGGCATTAATTCAGTCCTTGGTACACTGTTGTTTGAAGAAGGCAACAATTATACCAGTGCCTAAGAAGAATAATGTGGGCTGCCTTCAGGACTATCGCCCGGTAGCACTCACATCTACAGTGATGAAATGCTTTCAGAAGTTGGTTATGACTAGACTGAACTCCTGCCTTAGCAAGGACCTGGACCCGTTGCAATTTGCTTATCACCACAGTAGGTCAACGGCAGACACAATTTCAATGTCTCTCCACACGGCTTTAGACTACCTGGACAACACAAACTCCTACGTCAAGATGCTGTTCATCGACTATAGCTCAGCATTTAATACCATCATTCGCACAAGTTGCAGAACCTGGGCCTCTGTAACTCCCTCTGCAATTGGATCCTCGACTTCCTAACCGGAAGATCGCAGTTTGTGTGGATTGGTGATAACATACCCTCCTCGCTGACGATCAACACTGGTGCACCTCAGAGATGTGTGCTTAGCCCACTGCTCTACTCCCTATATACACATGACTGCGTGGCTAGGCATAGCTCAAATACCATCTATAAATTTACTGACGATATAACCATTGTTGGTAGAATCTCAGGTGGTGACGAGAGGGCATACCGGAGTGAGATATGCCAACTAGTGGAGTGGTGTCACAGCAACAACCTGGCACTATTATTATTATTATTATTATTCCTCTGTCTGCTAGGTTATGTATTGCATTGAACTGCTATTGCTGTTAACAAATTTCACAACACATGCCAGTGATAATAAACCTGATTCTGATTCTGATTCTGATTCCGTGATGCATTTAGATAGTGTCCGATCAGCTTCTTGGTCCACAAGAAAAGGTTATTTTACAGTTCTGATCATTGAATGTAAGTACTTCTCTCAGTCACAATCCATCGTCGTGTCCCTAAATTGCGTATGCATTGCGGGCATCTCGGAGAACCGCTGAACGTCCTGCGTTGCCTTGTGATCGGAATCGTATAAACGCCAGGACGAATAAGAACGGCAAATTTCATTTAATCAAAGCCAGTAGCGAATGTAAGATTTTGCGAAAATTTGGTGGTTTTGCCGACATTGATTCGGGAACTATTTTTATTTTGTATAGGAGTTTAAATTGATAAAATTGCCTTTCCCGGCGGCTGATGAAGTTACTAGACTATTGTCTCCAAGCAAACTGCCAGGTACTTGGTAGTAGTCTGTCGGACATGACATTGCGATTTCTGTCCCTCTGCAGCCTTGGTCAGCTACAGAAGGTTACCGAGTTTCCAGAACCGACTGTTACATGGCTGGTTTCAGTTATATTCGTGAATTCGGTTCCAGCAAAGTCGAGGAACGCAATTAATGAGCTAAGAGTTAAAAGCGCTCTTGCAAATTTCCCTCAGCACATCGTTGGTTTGTGTTGACTGTTAACGTAAACAACCCAGCTTAGTGCGTTTCCATGTACATGTGATAACGAAATAAATCTGAATTTGGTTCCAGCAAAACCAAGCAACGTACATGAACTTAGAGTTCAACCCATTTGCTGGAGGTGGTATTTTGTTCTTTCTTTCCCCGTTGTTAACCTCACGCACCCCCATTCTCCCTTTTACCCTCAACTGGGAAGGTGTTCTAACTACTGATCCCATTCGAACCCACGCATCACTCTGTTCAAATGCAAATAAAGAACATACAGGGAAATATTTGCTCAGTAATATATTTCACTTCATCTTCTCTTTTTCCCAGTTAATTTTATGGCGATTGTGATCTTGTCCCGGAGAAAATGCGGCCTTTCCACCTGCACTATTCGTTACCTCGTAGCCATGGCCGTGGCAGATCTACTGGTGATTATTACGGAGGTCTTATGTTTCCGGATCAAATATTTTTATTTCCCAAGATCGGTCCTGGATATCACCCCCGTGTGCAGCGTTATCACTGCACTAATGTATGCGGCTACAGATTGTTCAGTCTGGTTCACTGTCACTTTCACCTTGGATCGATTTGTTGCTATTTGTTGCCAGAAGCTGAAAACAAAGTATTGCACCGGGAAATGTGCGTCTGGAGTACTGTTAACTACCGGGTGTCTAATATGCATGGAAAACGTTCCCCTTTATTTCACAGAGGTACCCGGAGAGATCATTGACGAAATACTTTGGTTCTGTGTATGGAAAATGAGTTTCTACACTGATCCTGGGTGGGTGACATTTGACTGGTTGGATACGGCTTTAACTCCTCTGCTTCCTTTCGCTATAATTCTACTGCTCAACGCTCTGACAGTCAGGCACATTTTAGTGGCAAGTCGTATCCGTAAGGGGCTGAGGGGTCAGAGCAAGGGGGAGAACAGCAGTGACCCGGAGATGGAGAGCCGGAGGAGGTCTGTGGTTTTACTTTTCACCCTCTCCGGCAGCTTCATCCTCTTATGGTTGACGTACGTATTAGAAGTTTTTTTATTATAACCTCACAGGAACAGGAGAAGGTGGTAATCATTCCGAACTTGCATTTGAACAAGTCGGATATTTGCTTAGAAATTTCAGTTGCTGCACGAACACGTCCAGGTTCAGGGAACGGGTGAAGAGCGCCGCGACATATCCGGTTACCTTGCTGCTTGAATTAGTTAAACAAATCCGCCCCTGTAACGCAAGCCAAAGACCAAATTCCAGCTACTGATAAACCTGCCTCATAGTGAGAGGATTAGTTTCGGAATGAACTCCAAGCTAACACTACGTCTGCCCTCGCCCCGCATCTTATCCAGACAAACACTAGCAAAGTTCTTGACGACCGTGAGCTCAGCACATAAAACCGGGCAATTTCCTGGGATGAGAGTGCTGAGATTTCTACGCAATATCACCTTGCATCACTTGAGGTTTAAAATAATGATCTTATTCAAACATAGAAGACCCTAAGGGGAGGCTGACCTAGTGGAAGCTGAGATTATTTCGAAAGTGTGATCATTGCGATCAAGGAGGGAAAGCTACAAAATAAGGAAATTCACTTGGAACTGAAATTTCTTCCCTTAGAGAACATTGTATTCCAGAATTCTCTACCCCGGCAGACGGCGATGGTCAGATCATTGGATAGACGCATATTTGAAAGATCGATGAAGTGAGGATTACGAGGAGCTGTGGCAGAAGAGAAGTCACGGCAATATAGATCAGTCATGATATAGGGATAGTCCGTGTAGGCTTGAAGGGTGTGATGGACTACTCTTGCTCGTATTTTGTTGTGTCCTTATGTTAACAATGGCGCGGATAACACGAATAACAAGGAAGCAAGTGCACATGGTGAAAGCTTAAGATCAAAGCTGAGGTTGAACAAACGAATCAAGTCAGGTAGCAAGAACTCCTTTAAACATTCCTGCTGGCGAGTCGACTCTACTTAATTTCATGTTTCATTTATTCAATCCCCCCCCCCCCCCACGCTGTGTTTAGGATTTTACAAGTTTGTCCATAATATTTGAACAGCGCGCTAATTTCGGAGAACGGGACAGTGAAACTTGGTGTAGAATAAATTGACATGTCCACCATATCATAGTTTCATGATGTACTGTAAATTACCAAAACTCATTTGCTGGTGACTTGGCTGCACACATATTTCCTCTTTTTTTGCATATCCACAGAAATGTTCTGCCTTTCGTTTAGGTATTATAGGTGCTTTTATTTCACCACAGTCGATGTTCTCTTTTCTCGTGCGCTTTTTTTTTGTCCTTTGCTGCTAATTCCTGAAAACAAGCAGTCGTTTAGCCTGTCTCCAGGCGTTGCTATTTCTGGATTTAATATCTCATTGACCCCCTTGACTGGATTTGTATGTTTAGCTCCACTGACAGGCCTCGCTCTAGGAGATTGCGTGAACCGCCGGTATTCATTCCCCAGTCATTCAATATCTCCGACTCAGCCCAACACAATGCAACAAACCAACTGCTGGAAGAACTCATTGGTCCAAACAGCATCTGTGAGGGGAAAGGAATGCAGATCGTTTGTTGCTCCATATTCCAGTATCTGCAGTTTCCAATATCTCCACAGCACAATGTTTCCCTATCGTGACTAAGCACCGTTCCGGTGCCTTTCTTGAATAATAATTCTATCTCATCTCCCTTCCCCCCTTTTAGCTTATTTTACTGGGAAATTGTGTAACTTAAAATACAAAGCACCTCGCCTTCTTCATCTTGTACTATGTCAGTGCAATACCTATTAGCTCATACTCTTAATTTTTTTTATCTATGCCGTGAATTCAGCTAACATTTTTCTAAGGGCTATGTCAATTCAAATAAAAACTGTTAACTGTTAACCCTTGCGTTTGTAGTTTTCCGTGTTCTTAATTTAGATTTGTTCTGTGCTAAACGTTGCAGACTTTTTTCTCCTTCCTTTGGCATTTTGATTGTCCATCCCTCTTATTCCATCACCCGCCCCCACCCCCTCCAGTATCATGTGCCTTTCTAACTCATATTTCCTCGTGATTTAACAAGCATCCTGTCCTCGGAGCTTAGGTTAAAGCACCGTCGAGAAGCCTATTTATGTGATGAACAAGAGTGTGCGTGATGTGGAAGAGAGAGAGGGAGAAAATATGACAAATGAAGGAGGAATTTGCAAGAAGAAAAGCAAAAGATATGGTGTGAATGTGTTGTGTGAGAGACGGATGGAGACAGAGAGACAGAGACGCAAGAGGGACTGAGAGAGGAGAGATGTGAAAGGCCTGGAGAAGACGCAGAGGGGGAGACAAATAGGAATTGCAGAAGGAACGCAAAGCACATCATAAATCTGGCACAAAAGGTATGAGTTTCTTGCCTTCCATAGCCTGTGCACATTTAAACCTTGGGCAAAAAAAGGTACTGGTTGCATTATTTAACTATGTTTCTCATAAATAAACCTCTATCAGATTTTCCCCCAGCCTCCGCTGCTCAAGAAAAAAAAAGAAATCCAGATTTATCAATCCTTATAGCACATGCCCTCTAATCGAGGCAGCATCCCGTGAACCCCTCTAAAGTCTAGGACTGAATGCAATACGACCATAATACCATAAGACGTAGTAATAGGATGAGGCCATTCGCCCCGCTGTCAATTCCGCCATTCTATCATGGTTGATTTATTATCCCTTTCAATAGTTTAGGGGAATGGGCAAAGAAGTGGCAAATGAAAGACAATGTTGGAAAGTGTATGGTCATGCACTTTGGTGGAAGAAATAAACGGGCAGGCTATTATTTAGATGGGGAGAGAATTCAAAATGCAGAGGTGCAAAGTGTCTTGGGAGTCCTTGTGCAAGAGATCTAAGAGACTACTAGACAGATATATGGAGGAATTTAAGGTGGTGGTTATATGGGAGGCAGGGTTTGAGGGTCGGCACAACAATATAGGCCGAAGGGCCTGTACTGTGCTGTACTATTCTATGTTCTATGTTCTATACCCTAAAAGTTAACCTCCAGGTTGAGGCGGTTGTGAAGAAGGCGAATGCAATGTTGGCATTCATTTCTAGAGATATAGAATATAAGAGTAGGGATGTGATGTTGAGGCTCTATAAGGCACTCGTAAGACCACACTTGGAGCGTGTGCAGTTTTGGGCTCCTTATTTTAGAAAGGATGTACTGACATTGGAGAGAGTTCAGAGAAGATTCACAAGAATGATTCCAGGAATGAAAGGGTTACCATATGAGGAACATCTGGCAGCCCTTGGGCTGTTTTCCCTGGAGTTCAGGAGAATGAGAGGGGATCTCATAGAAACATCCCAAATGTTAAAAGGCCTGAACAGATTAGATATGGCAAAGTATTTCCCACGGAAGGGGATTTTAGTACAAGAGGGCACGACTTCAGGATTGAAGGACGTCCTTTCAGAACAGAGATGCAGAGAAATTACTTCACTCAGAGTGTGGTAAATCTGTGGAATGTGTTACCACGAGCGGCTGTGGAGGCCAAGTCATTGGGTTCATTTAAGGCAGAGATAGATCGATTCTTGGTTAGCCAGGGCATCAAAGGGTATGGGGAGAATGCAGCGGAGTGGGGATGACGGGAAGAATTGGATCAGCCCATGATTGAATGGCGGAGCAGACTCGATGGGCCGAATGGCCTACTTCTGCTCCTATAACTTATGGTCTTATGGTCTTAAAATGGCAAAGAGAGATATAATAAAGAACAATTTCTGTCGGCCTACATGGAGAAAGATCCAGAAAACCTCACAAAAGTTGTAGACCAATAGGTCTTGAGTGAATGTGGGGCAAACTAAAATCTATATCAGTAAAGGGACATCACTGAAACAAGGAACAATATACAGGATGGATTGTAAGATAGTTGATCAACTGTTTTGAAATTTTGCACAAAAAACTTTAATTATAAACTGCTCCATTGGACTGGAAAAGAACAATTGTATACCATTGTTGTAAGTGAGGAAACAGATTCGGTAGGGTCTCAAAGGCGAGGAATCTGGACACGCAGCCTTGGTAGTAAAGGATTTTATTTACAGAAGGCAAATGTGGGAAAACGGCAACAGAAGCACCACGCACACGCCCACAATTTACAGTACTGTAGTCGGATCGGCAATAAAACACACGCGGACAATTAATAAGGAACGTGGGAAAATCGCGTGGAAACAAAGTACACACACACACACACACACACACACACACACACACACACAACCAAGGGAAAAGTCAATATGATATCCCCCAGCCCTTGACTCTGTGCAGACACGGCCCTCTGCTTTTAGGGACAATAACCAACGCTCCCAACCCTATTCAATGCACAACTCAACAATAATTTCTCCGGCGCTGTTCCACGGTTCTCAGCCTGGAGTGAAGCAGGGTGGTCCCTCGGTTGGCAAAGAGGGAGAGGGTCCAGCACGTGTGGCACTCTTTTAGTGCAGGAGGGCTGGAGGGTCCAACCCAGGTAATTCACAGGGGTGTCAATGGCTCGGTGCCAGCAGAGTTAAACTGAGTACAAAGACCAATTGCCCGAGGCCAAGTACAAGGCTAATTAAAGGGGCCAATGGTTAGGTGTGCATTGATGGGCGTGGAGGGGTCAAACCTTAACACGAGGAATTCTGCAGATGCTGGAGGTTCAAGCAACACACATCAAGGTTGCTGGTGAACGCAGCAGGCCAGGCAGCATCTCTAGGAAGAGGTACAGTCGACGTTTCGGGTCGAGACCCTTCGTCAAATTGTACAAGAAACATTACAGTCTACCTTATTTTGCCTCACATAATAAAAAAAAAATCTCTAACAGCCTCCGTCGCCTCCACTCGGCCTCGGACGCCCCAGAGAGAACAGTCCAAGTGTGTTGAATCTTTCTTTGTAGCGTATACACTCCAATCCATGAACCATCCTGGTGAATATCTTCTGCGCCATATACACAAGATCCACTTTGCTCCTATAATGTGGCGACCATTGATGTACGCAAACTCTAAATGCTGTCGAAACGTTTTATGTGACTGCCCTATGATTTCCTTACACTTATACACAACGCCCCTGCCAATGAAGGCAAGCAGGTCATACTTTTTTCTCTTATCAGTTTACCAATTTCCGTAGCCACTTTCAGTAATCTATGAATTTGACCCCATCATCTCTCTGTACTTCAATACCAAGATGGCGCCGGTGAACCAAGGATACGTTCTGCGGGCTACATACAACTTTTAAATATATCTCTTTTGAATTACTGTCACTGCAATCTGCAGCAAGTAATATCCCTTTAAGCAATGTACTTTAAAAGCTACTTAATGATTTACAGATTTCACAGTTTTCTGAAAGACTCGGTAGACCAAACAGCTTTAAGTGGACGTCAGTTCATCGCCAGAGCCGGAAGCGAGGCGATGTGGCAGGGGGAGGGAACTCCAAACCAGGCTGAAACGCAGAGGGATGAGGCCCTCTACACCAAGCATCTTGTTAGCAAATGGACATTTACTGGAGAACAAAACTGAGGAGCTGAGGGCAAGATTACCGTATCGGAGGGAAATGAGAAATTGTTGTGTTCTATGTTTGAACGAGACATGTTTCTCTCAGCACACCAGACCCAGCGATCAGATCCGTAGGCTTCTCTATTCACCGAACTGCTGATTCGGAAAAAGCAAAAGGTGGATGTGTGTGTTTCATGATAAACTCTTGGTGGTGCTCCGATGTGTTGGTTATGTCGAACCCATATTCCCCCGACATTGATCACCTAACGGCCAAGTGCCGTCCATTCTGTTTATCTAAGGAGTTCTTCTCCATACTCCTGACCACAGTTTACATACCGCTGGTGGCCGACTACAATACAGCTCTTGAGATACTGCATGATGCCGTCTCCAAAACAAGAAACAGTCCATCCCGACGCATTACAAATCACAGTCGGGAACTTCAACGCGGCTTGTTTGAAGAAAACCCTGCCCAATTACCATCTGCATATAACCTGTAGCACTAGAGGTCCCAACACATTAGATCATTGTTATATTAAGATAAGGAATGCCTACCGCATTTCGGTAAATTTGATCACTTGGCTGTCCTTCTCCTTCTTGCGTAGCGGCAGAGGCTAAAGAGCAAAGCTCCAGAGAATAAGACAGCAAAGAGGTGGTCACGGGAAGCAGAGGAACGGCTCCGACTCGGTGTGACTGGGATGTGTACAAGGACTTATCTGTGGACCTGAATGAATATACAATGGTTGCCAAGGACTTTATTGAAACAGTTGTAGACGACTATGTCCCCACAAAATCATTCAGAGTCTTCCCCAAACAAAATCCCTGGATGAGCGATGAGATCGGCAATCTACTGAGGACTAGGTCAGAGGTATTCAAGTCTGGTGACCAAGAAAGTTACAAGAGGTCCAGGTTTGATCTCCGGAAAACCATCTCATAGGAGAAGTGGCAATTCCGGACTGAACTTCAATCAACACAGTTGTGGCAGAGCTTGAATGCTATCACCTCTTACAAAGTTAAATCAAGCGACAAGGCGACAAAAGTGCTTCACTTCCAGATGAGCTCAATACCTTCTATGCTCATTTTGACCACCCACTAATACATGGACGAAGCTTCAAGAACTCCCACAGGCACCAATCATCCTGATTTGAATCTCCAAGGAGCCGCCTTCAGGAGGGTGAACCCACGAAAAGCACCCCGCCCAGACGGGGTAACTGATCACGTACTAAAGACCCGTGCTGATCAACTGACTCGAGTATTCACTGAGATCTTTAACCTCTCGCTTCGGCAGACTGAGATTATCCACCTGCTTCAAGCAGGATTCAATAATACCGATGCCTAAGAAGAATGTGGTGACCTGCCTCATTGACTATCGTCCAGTAGCACTTATATCCACAGTGATGAAGTATTTTGAGAGGTTGCTGATGGAACATATCAACTCCTGCCTGAGAACCAACTTGAAACCGCTACAATTTGCCTATCGAAGCAACAGGTCTAAGCCTTTGGCCTCAACGCCCCCTTGTTTGATTGGATACTAGATTTCCTAGTTTGTAGACACCAGTCAGTTCGGATTGGCAATGTCATCTCTCCACGATCTCTGTCGGCACAGTTGTACTCCAAGGACGCGTGCTTAGCCCCCTACTCTACTCTCTGTACATCTATGACTGTGTGGCTAAGCACGGGTCCTAGGCCGAACTAAATGTGGCGACGAATCAACATATAGGAGGGAGATTGAAAATCTGGCTGAGTGGTGTCATAACGACGACAACTTACTCAATGTCAGCAAGACCGAGGAGCTGATTATTGACTTCAGGAGGAGGAAACCAGAGATCCATGAGCCAGTCCTCATCGAAGGATCAGAGGTGGAGAGGGTCAACAACTTTAAATTCCTCGGTGTTATTATTTCGGAGGAACTGTCCTGGGCCCAGCACGTATTGTATTGACTGGCTGCGTCACAGCCTGGTACGGTAACACCAATGCCGTTGAACGGAAAATCTTACAAAAAGTAATGGATACGGCCCAGTCTGTCACGGTAAAGCACTCCCAATTATTGAGCACATCTACATGAAACACTGACACAGGAAAGCAGCATCCATTATCAGCGATCCCCACCACCCAGGACATGCTCTCTTCTCACTGCTGCCATCAGGAAGAATGTAGAGAAGCCACAGGACTCACACCACCGGGTGAAGAAACAAATATTACCCCTCAACCATCAGGCTTTTGAACCAAAGGGAATAACTTCTTTCAGCTTCACTTGCCCAATCACTAAACCGTTCCCACAATCAATGGGCTCATTTTCAAGAATTCTCCATCTCATGTTTTCGATATTTATTGCTTATTTATTAATTATTACTTATGTTTGTATTTGCACAGTATCTTGTCTTTTGTACACTAGTTGAACGCTCGAGTTAGTGCGGTCTTTCATTAATTCTATTCTGGTTATTATTCTATTATGTATTCAATGAGTGTGTCCGCAAGGAAATGAATCTCAGGGTTGCATATCGTGATATATATGTACTTTGATAATAATTTTACTTTGAACTTTGAAATTTGAACCTTTAATACCTTCTCCCTTCATTTGACCTCCCAAAGTGCAACAGCCCACGCTTGCTCCCGATTAACCTCCATCTACCACTTCACTACTCATATCTGCAACTGATCTATAGGTCACTGTATTATTTAATTTTAATTCACTCTCCACAACTCTACCAATCTTAGCACCGTCAGCAAATTTGATAATCCACTCATATACATATTAGTTCAAATTATTGATATACAGTACATCACAAACAGCAGAATCCCCAGTGCTGATTCTTGCAAAACACCAGCGACCACAGGCCTCCAGCCAGTAAAATAGCTTTCCGTCCCCATGTAGCTGCCTTCGATAGACATGCCGGCTCCGATTTCCAATTTGCGCTTCACCCGGCATTCCATGCATTTTCATAAACGCACGAAAATTCTGCAGATGCTGGAAATCCAAAGCAGCATATGCAAAATGTTGGGTGAATTCAGCAGGTCAGGTAGCATCTATAGAAATGAACAAATAGTCGATGTTTCGACCCGCGACCTTTCGTCAGGACGGTGCATTTTTCTCACTTAATTAACCTGTAGCGGGACCGTGATTTCACGAAGCCCGGGTTGAGATCGATTGAGGGTCGGTGACTCAGGGAAACCGTGAGCTCCAACTTGTGCATATTAGACTGTTCCATTAAAATTGGTCCTTTTCGTTTTTTGTTCTTTTCTTCACTAACCCGTTGTCAAATTAAGAATTATAAAGCTAAATCTTTTAATCGTATCCGGTGTACTGTCTGTTATTTCGTGGCACTAATTTGTAACAGTGCAGCAAATTACACAACACAGACACAAACAGGGAGGCGCCTCAATCTCATAAATTTGGCGGGGCCGGAGATTGTCTTCCCCAGCTTACGCAGCTGAGAAAACCAGGGTGTTTCTTAAGTCATGACCAGTTCTGCACAGAGCCATCTTGACTGTTCCTTAATAGCCTATTTACTATCTTTTAGTATCATCTCCATTCGCTTTCCTATCACTGACGTGAGGCTCACGGTCCTATAATTACCTGATGGTCCCTATTTCCCCTTCCGAACAAAGGCACAACATTTGCTCCTCTCTAGTACTCTGGCAGCTCGCCTGTCGCTAGCACATTAGTCTTTATTTTTAAATTCAACTAAAGGAGCCGGGGAATTATTCACCGTAGGATTTTTCAGAAGTGTCAGTACTACCTAGTCTTTAATCTCAAAATATTGCTGCACATGAGCATTCCCACTCTGTTTTTACTCACCACCAACTGCATCTCCTTTGTAAATATCGACGACCTGCCTGACTCCCTCTATCCTTGATTTGGCCAACCCTCTTCTTAGTTATCCTCTTTCTCTTTCTTTAGGTAAATGTAGAATGCGTTGGATTTCTCTTTGATCTTGCTCTCCAAGGACACTTCGCGGTCGCTTTTGCACGTTCTAATCACCTCCCTGAGCATTTCCCTGCTACCTCTATGTTTCACAAGAGTCTAGTCTGATTTTAACTTCCGAAAGCTTACCTTCGCCTCCTTTTCCATTCGAACTAAATTTAGGACCTCTTCAGCCCCCCTAATGTTCCTTTACCCTGCTATTCTTGTCTTTATTCTTTACTGAACATGCCGATCTTGTGTTCTGATCAACTGATTTTTAAAAATCGTCGACATGTCAGAATATTGCGAACTCTTGTTTCAGTTGGACAATCATCACGGACAAATAATTGTGCGAGTAAATCTATAGAGCAGATAAAGTCACGGTTGAGTAAAGGCTTTAGAAATATAATTTTAAACTGGATTAGATGCGTATTGCTCTAAAATAATACTGTGTTAGAACAGTTATGATCTTTACTTTGGAATATTTACACACAGTAAATGGGGAAATTCAAAGTACGGTTAAAAGTTACTTGTTCTGAAAAGTTATTCTGAGCAAAGTATATTGTTATCCCGGTCCTACTGAAGTGTTTAGAAAGAGCCTTCCATGATATAACGTTGCAGTTAGATTGTAGCAAGTCCGCTTCCTGGTGGTTTGTCTTGTATTTTCCATGTTGGTACACCTCCATTATCAGTTGGATTTGAAATTAATGCTTCATTTGGTGTGTTTTGAAAGAGTATCGGTACTCTTAATTTCTAATTCAGTACTCTTACCTTTGTAGTCCGTAACTGCCTCGCATACATTTTGTTTATGTATGAGAATGACCATGGATAGAAGTCGTACACCACGTCCAAAGCAAGGATGAGTTATTGGATCTGGGACGTGACCTGCACAGTATCTACCCTAATCTTATAGCTCCCATAATTGTTGCGTTTTTACCAACGTCCACCATTAAGGTCATCAACAAAACTCTGAAACCTGGGAGTCAACATCTCCCTCTGCAACTGGATCCCCGACTTCCTGCTAAAAGAGAGTAATATCTAAATAGAGCCATCAACATCTTGGTACAATCATTCTAAACACTGGTACTCTACAAGTATGCATCCTCAGATTCCAACTCTACTCCTTATACACTCACTACTGTGCACCCATATTCCATCTAAGTTTGCAGATGATACCAGTGTAGTGAGCTATATTTAAAATAACGATGAGTCTGTAATGGAAGAAGGTAAAAACTTCCTAACATGGTATGAGGGTAACAAACCTTTTCCTCAATGAGGAAAATCAAAGAGCTGGCCATTGACTTCGCGAAGGGGACAGTGTACATTCTCATATCTTAATCGACAGTGCTAAGGTTGAGAAGATTGAGAGTTTCATGTCTTTTGACAATGAGCATGTCCACCCTCGTTGACGCTATGGCTAAGAAAGATCATCAATACCTCTACATCCTCAGAAGACCGAAGAAATTTATAATATTAATAGGTTCAATAAGTTCAATAGGTTCAAAAGGTACATTTAATGTCAGGGAAATGTATACAATACACATCCTGAAATTCATTTTTTTCGCAAACATCCGCGAAAAGAATGAATGGCAGTTAAACGTTATTATCGACCTTCGTCAGTAATTTTTATGATGTTTCATGGGGGGAATACTAACTGCACACATCACCGATTGCGCTGGCTGGGACAACAAGAAACCTCAGAGAGTTGCGGACGTAGTTCAGGATAACAGAAAACCAGTTTCCCTTTAATGGACGCTGTCTGTACTTCTCGCCGAACGAAACTATGTGCAGTTGGACAAGGACGCATTGGGGACATGCGTTTTCACTATTACCTGTACCGCCAACGTTTCGAGATTCATACGGACCACAAGCCATTGATGGGATTGCTTGGCGAGAGCAAATCCCGTGCCCAAGGTGGCGTCACCAAGGATGAAGCGATGGGCCCTATACCTGTTCGCTCATCAGTACACGACATCTTATGTTATATCGTCGGGAGAAACAACTACACCGTAGATGCCTTAAACCGTCTTCCGTTACGCGAATATCCTCGCGAGTCAGAACTTCCAGGCGAACTGGTACTGCTGATGGACTGTGTCAGCGCATCTCCAATCACCACTTCTCAGGTAAAAGAAGAAACCGAGTGAGATGCAACATTGGCACAAGTAAAACGGTACGTAGAAGATGGATGGCCAACTAGTGTCCCCAAAACTGTGGTCCCTATGCTAGTCGTCAAAACGAGTTTGGCATCTAGGACGGTCGTATACTGTAAATTCGTATTGTAATTCCTACACAACTACGGTCCCCTATCCTGGAAGAGTTACATTGCGCGCATCCAGGAATATCACGTATAAAGGTGCTAGCCCAGAATTAGGTTTGGTGGCCGAACATTGTTGAAAACATTGAGTACGTTGTTCGTGTATGTGATCCATGCCAGCAGGCTCAACCTTTAAACGCTCCTGTACCTATGGTTCCATGGCATTAGCCAACCAAACCTTGGTACGTTTACACGTAGACTACGCAGGTCCATTGGACGGTCACATGATATTGGTAGTCGTCGATACGCATTCTAAATTGATGGATTAGATTAGATTAGATTAGATTCAATTTTATTTTCCTTGTGTCGAGTACAGATACAAAGCCAATGAAATGCAGTTAGCATCTGACCACCTAATACTGTGAAGTGCAAAAGGATAGTATTATTTACAAAATAACTGTGAATAAAAAGTAAGTGCTACAGCATACAAATATAAAAGTACTGAGACAGTCCAATATGGGTCCAATACTACTTAGTGCTGTGATGTGAGGTTCAGCAGGGTCACAGCCTCAGGGAAGAAGCTCTTCCTGTGCCTGCTGGTGCGGGAGTGGAGGCTCCTGTATCGCCTACCGGATGGGAGGAGAGTAAAAAGTCCATGATGAGGGTGAGATGCATCCTTGATAATGCTTTTCGCCCTGCCCTGGCAGCGTTTATGGTAGATGTTCTCAATGGTGGGCAATTGGGTGCCGATAATCTGCTGGGCAATTTTCACCACACGCTGGAGTGCTTTGCGGTCCGACACGGGACAATTGCCATACCACACTGAGATGCAGTTGGTGAGTATGCTCTCAATGGTACAGCAGTAAAAATCCCTCAGTATCCTGGAACAGAGGTGAGCTTTCTTGATGCTCCGCAGGAAATAAAGGCATTGTTGCGCCTTTTTGATCAGGATGGAGGAGTTCAGGGACCAGGTGAGATCCTTGGAAGTGTGGACACCAAGGAATTTGAAACTTGATACACGCTCCACTACAGCTCCGTTGATGTAGATGGGGACATGAGTGTGGCTCCTAGCATGCCTGAAGTCCACAATGATCTCCTTGGTCTTCTGGGTGTTAAGGGCCAGGTTGTTGTCGGCACACCACGCAGCCAGGTGCTGGACCTCGTCCCTGTAGGCCGTCTCGTTCATCCCCTCTGATCAGGCCAACCACTGTGGTGTCGTCTGCGAACTTGATTATGGAGTTAGAACCATGTACAGGAACGCAGTCATAGGTGAAAAGAGAATACAGAAGAGGGCTCAGTACACAGCCTTGAGGCACGCCGGTGTTCAGGGTGAGAGTGGAGGAGGAGAGGTTGTCTCAGTTAACTGATTGGGGTCTGTTAGTCAGAAAGTCCAAGGTTCAATTGCAGAGGGATGAGCTGATACCAAGCTGGTGAAGTTTGGCGATCAGCTTGGAGGGGATCACAGTATTGAACGCCGAACTAAAGTCAATGAACAGCATTCTGATGTAGGAGTTGGGGCTATCCAGGTGGGTCAGGGCAGAGTGAAGTGCCGTGGAGATGGCGTCCTCTGTTGACCTGTTGGTGCGATAGGCAAATTGATGGGGGTCCAGGGTAGTGGGCAGACAGGATTTCAGATGTGATAGAACCAGTCTGTCAAAGCACTTTGCAATGATGGGGGTGAGTGCAACTGGGTGGAAGTCATTCAGGCCCGTGACAGTGGAATGCTTCGGCACTGGCACGATAGTGGTGATCTTGAAGCTGGTGGGGACAACTGTCTGGGCCAGGGACAGATTGAAAATGTCCGTGAAAACCCTGGCCAACTGCCCTGCACAGACTCTGAGCACGCAGCCAGGTATTCGATCCAGACCAGCTGCCTTCCATACATTCACCCTGCTCAGGGTGGCGCAAACGTCGGAGGTGGAACGTGAGAGAGGCAGTTCACCAGGTGGGAGATCTGCTTTGACGGTGACCTCCTTGTTCTCTCCGTCAAAGTGAGCATAGATGTAATTGAGCTCATCGGGGGGGGGGGGGGGGAAGCAGAGCTGGAAGGGGGCACAGTAGTAGGTGGTTTGAAGTTTGTAATGACCTGTATGCCATGTCACATGCACAGGGGGTCTGAGGAGTTGAAATGCTCCTCGATTCTCTGTTTGTATGTGTGTTTATCCTGAGAGATTCCCCTCCTCAGGTTGGCCCTGGCCGAGCTGTAAGCCTCCCGGTCTCCAGACCTGAAGGCTGAATCTCTGGCTTTGAGCAGGAGGTGAACTTCTCTGTTCATCCATGGTTTCTGATTGGGGAAAACTTTTATTTGTTTTTGTGATGTCACTCTATCTACACACTTGTTGATGTGCTCAAGGACAGAGTTGGTATATAAATCAATGTTAATCTGAGAGTCTGTGGTGGCATGGGCAGCAATTCACTCCAGTCTGTGTGCTGGAATTGGTGCTGAAGAGCAGAGTCAGCCCCCTCCAGCCAGATCTGAATAGCCTTCATTGTGGGTTTCACACGTTTAATGACCGGGCTATACTTGGGAAGCAGAAACAATGAAAGATGGTCGGACTGTGTCAGGTGGGGGAGTAGTGGCTTTGTAAGCGTCAGCCAAAGCGGCGAAGAATTCGACCAGCCAGACGATGATAAACATTTCACGCACACTATTTTGTACACATGGAATCGCGATACTGTGGTCTGTGATAGTGGTCCCGCGTTTACAAGTATGGAATTCAAACTATTTTCACAAGACGATGGAGCTGGATAGCATCATACGCCCCCTTATCACCCATAATCAAACGGTATGGCTTAAAGAGATATCAAGCAGGGGATACAAAAGTGGAATGGTGACATTCACACCGGGATAAACTGGTTTTTGTTCCGGTACCGAATAACCCCACGGACTACCACAGGTTTCTCTCCATCTCAGGTATCGGTGGACCACAGGTTGCGTTCACGATTGGATTTATTGCACACAGAGCAGGAAGACCGAGTAAGATCAGACAAAAGGCATTTTGAAGTGCACTACGATTCAAATACGAAATATCGGAATTTTGAGCTAGAAGATCGTTCGCCGGAACCCCGAGAGCCGAAGGTGGATGAAATGCGAAGTTGCGATGAATGAGCGCCAAAAAGTTATTTCAGTACTTGAGGGTGGCGAGTGCATCAGGAGACAGCCAAGTGTCAACATTCGGTTCTGCGGCTTCTGAACGGCGCTGATCAGAACGGACCAGAAAACCGGTGGATTATCAAGCGGAATATGACTAAAGACTTAGGGGTGGAGGGATCCACCGTGTGACTGTTATCTGTCTGTCATGTGACATCACGTGATTGGTTAATTTCGTGGGTTTGTCCATCTATCGATTAACGTTGATCTATTTATCCTGTGCACGTGAACGTGTTCATTGTTTCCGTGTGACTACGAGTCAAGCAGACCTGTTCAGCTGCGCTGTACATGATAAACGTTCTGTTCCAGCCTCCGAGTTGTTCCTTCATTGCAAAGGTGGGAATCCTGCTCCTGCTAGGAAGAGACATCATGGACATGTTGAAGCGGCTTCTCCCCTGCCTGACGGCGATAAGTGTTGGTACCTGCCAATGTTCGGGGGATACCACCCTCAGAAATCCGAACAGATTCGATTCCAGTGCCCGGCACTATGGGGTGCTGCTCACGGGCGCTGGTCTGAACAGCAGTCTGCTGTGGGTGCTGCTGGGTGTCGGAAGGAAGCAGTGGCTGTTGCTGCTGACGTGCAGCAGAGTGCCCATTGCTTCTTGGTACACGAAGGCCATCGGAACTGTCTGAGCTACTTATGGTACCGCAACAACGACTTCAATGACGAAATCACGGAGATGCGGATACGCGTGCACGTCTTTGGTAACAGCCCATCCCCAGCTGTCGCTACGTACGGCCTCAGAAGAGCTGCCCTGGAGGGTGAGAAGGACCATGGAGAAGATGCTACACTTTGAACGTCTATGTGGATGATGCCTTGGTTACTGTCCTCCGAAACACCCAAGACATGCTCGCTCTTTCCAACTTGCATCGTCTCCAACAAGGTGGAAGTCATGAATGCATTTCCTCCAGACGATCTTGTAGAAGTGTTGAAGGGCCTGGACTTAGGTGCCGACTTCCCTCCCATTTAGAGATGTATAGGCGTAAGTTGGGATATTACCGAAGATGTGTTCACCTTCCAGGTGTCATCAGTGGAGGAGCCCTACACCAGACTTCCGGTTTTGTACAGTGTTTCATCCGCTGGGATTCGCTACCCCAGTAATCATTCAGGGACGGTCCTTCCTTTGAGAACTTACTTTGGTGACCACTGACGGGATGCTCCTCTGCCAGAAGAAAAGCTTGGAGAGATTCTTTAAAGGAGCTTGAACAAGATAAAATTCCACGCTCATATACCTCCATGTCTCAGGTAAGAACACAGAAAGGAAATGTGCTTTTTCTGTGACGCATCCACGATTGCCATGGTTTAGCTGAAGACAACTGGTAGGGATGGCAGATCAGACCTCGACTTTATGTTTGGCAAAGCCAAGCTTGCGCACGTCCTGAAATTACTGCCCCATGATTCGAACTCCGCGCTGCTGTCCTAGCGGTAGAAATGGCAGAAGTGATCGCTGATTAAATCGATGACAAACCCGATGCCCTGACATTCTACTTTGATTCCAAGGTGGTCCTTGGGTACATTCACAATGCAACCAGATGTTCTATGTGTATGCGGACAACAGGATGCAGCGCAAAACGAGATCGACTGTGCCAGGGCAGTGGAAATTCGTCCCTTCTGACCCTAACCCTGCTGATCATGCCGTGAGATCAATGCCAGTCAGCGATCTAGCACATGGTTAACAGCACCAGCGTTCTTGTTCAGGTCAGCTGAGCGAGAGGCCACTATTCCACAATTTGACTTGATTAATCCAGAATCTGATGCCGAACTCCGCACACAGATCACAAGCCATCCTACTAACATCTCCAGCAGCTGGTTAGACCCCAAACGCTTTGAGAGGTTCTCAGGTTGGCGATCGCTGTCACATGCTACAGCAAGGCTCGCGAATATTGCTTAATCATTCGCACAAAAGAGTGACTGGAAAGGATGGCATATCTGCAAGAGTCCCCGCTCCCTGGCTGGCTTACATCAAGCCAAGACCATCACCTTGCGCAGTATGATCTTTCTCCTCTTTTGAGAAGAGGAGGAACATAACCAGGAAGCGTCTCAATACCGGCGTCTGCGCCAAGCACGTCAACAAGCCGGACGAGACGAGCGAGGAGGAAGAGATGGACGAGGAGGATCAGGACAACGGCAGCGGCGGTATGGGAGGTAACGGCATGCAGAGAGTCTGCAGAACATGACCAGGCAAAAGCTGATCTGGGATTGCATGGAGCTGGAGAAGTGCCTGTCCAGACTGGAGGGCGTGCACAGCCGGCTGCAGTGTCGCTTGAAGGAAAGAAACTAGGCCCGGGGTAACGAGGTGATGGAAAATAAGATCACAGAACTGGAAGGAGAGATTAAGAGACTGAGAGTCGAACACACTGAGCTCCAGGAAGGAAAAGAACAGTATAAACGGAAAAATAGACAGTCGGAAAATGATTGAAACATGAACTCGGGTTACAAATCTGAAAAAAAAGAAATCAATAATTTCAGTCTGTACAGATTCTAGATTTGTTTTGGATTCTCTGTTATATATTTGATACAATCGAATTGACTGATTTTGAAGTTTGGGTTGGAATAACCGCTCTTCTTCCCCTTTTTATATTTTTAGCATCTGCCTCTGCAGAAAGTTGGAAATAATCTTAGCTTGTATTTTATACAAGTCCTTCCCCAGCCACATTATGCTACGTGCATAACCTGAACCAAACTATAGGCAGGTAGAGAAGGTGTATTCTCTACACCTTTTATAAAATGGGTTTGATTCTGGCGATGTCATTTGCCCCTTTTTATCAGTATGTTGAGTTGATTTACGTCAATTTATTGCAAACGTGATTTTCAGAAATGTTGCCAAATGTATAATGCCTATGGTACACAGCCCTCAGTTTAGAAGAAGATCTGTCCAAACCATTACATTCTGCTTTTTTTTCTAATACATGAATTTTCAACAGCTGTTATAACTAGTGGGCAGTGATCCCTGGTGAAGGATAAAAATTTCCCGCCCGTATTTCAAATTTAGTTGATGGTTTTACCATTTTTTAGTAATTGGCTGCGCTATTCAATCGATCAGAGGCATTTACTCTAGTCCTGTTTAATGGTTTGTTCTGTGAAAGCCCTGAGTTCAGGTGGTGTCAACCTTTACAGGTACCAGGCGGGGAATGTTACGTCCCTCCTGATTTGGTTTGCTATTTTATATCCAGCCCAGTAGATGTCACTGCTTACTTGTAAGTTAACAGCTGTTTTTCATTACTTAATACTGCGTTGTTAAGCAATTGACCTTCGACATCAGGTCGGCCTTTTTATAATCGCTTGTATATTTTATTCATTCATTAGTCATAAGCACTTTGTTACGAGTCAAGGAATTTTAATCAATATTTGTATTCATCTTTCATGAGCGATAATTCAAAAGGCAAAGCTGTCCATGCCCCAAGGGACGAACTGTCCTTTAACTACAAAGCTGAATTTTGGGGAATCAGTCATTTTGTCAATGACAAAACAGAGACATTGGAATATTAGTGCTGTAGTCATTTTTTTACAGCCTACATGTACAGTAATGCTTCCAGTGATTATTTTATGGTCTTTGTCAGCAGTTTGGACTGAGTGGCCACGTAAATAAATATGTTAATACAGCAGCTAATGTTTCTCAGGAAATATGCGGCGTCTTGAAAGAGAATTTCTGAATCAGGTACAGTTGCAAGAAAAAGTTTGTGAACTAATGATCTGGTATTCTGCATTAATTACCATAAAATGTGGTCTGGTCTTCATCTCAGTCACGATAATAGACAAACACAATTTGCCTAAACTAGTAACACACAAACAATTGCACTTTTCATGTCTTTATTGAACGCACTGTTTAATTATTCACAGTCCAGGCTGGAAAAAGTATGTGTACCCTTGATTTAGTAACTGGTAGAAACTTACACAGCAATAACCTCCACCAAAAGTTTTCTGTAGCTGTTGATCAGACTTGCACAACGGTGAGGAGGAATGTTAGACCATTCCTCCATTTAAAACTGTTTCTGTTCTTTAATATCTCTGGGGTTCCTTGCATGAACAGCCCTCTTCAGGTCATGCCACAGCATCTCAATTGAGTTAAGTTCTGGACTCTGACGTGGCCATTCCAAAATACAAATGTTCTTCTTTTTAAATATTCTGTTGTTGATTTACTCTTCTGTTTCGGATCTTTGTCTTGTTGCATCATCCAACTTCCATTCAGCTTCAGGTGACGGACTGCTACCATGATATTCTCCTGTAAAATGTCATGATACAATTTTGAATTCATTGTTCCCTCAACGATTATAAGCAAAACAGCCCCAAACCATGATGCTCCCTTCATCATGTTTCACAATTGGGCTGAAGGTTTTGTGTTGGTGTGCAGTGCCCTTTTCCGTCCAAGCATAGCGGTGTGCATTTCTACTAAAAAGTTCAACTTTTGTCTCACCTGTCCACAGACCATTGTCCAGAAGTGTTGTAGAACATCCAGGTGGTCTTTTGCAAACTTGAGACATGCAGCAATTTTTTTTTGGTGAGCAGTAGTTTCCTCTGCGGTGTCCTTCCACTGACACCATTCTTGTCCAGTGTTTTTCTTCCAGAGGACACATGGACAGAAACTTTAGCATTCTAGAGATTTCTGCAGGTCCTTTGCTGTTACCCTTTGGTGTTGGGCACGTGTCCAAGTGGATAATGCGTTCATCTAGTTATCTCAAGGTCGCTAGTTCGTGGGCAGCGTGTTTGTGTCCTTGAGCAAGGCACTTAATCACACATTTCTCTAGTCTGTGCGAGGAGTGGCGCCCCACACAGACTTCCAGTCTGCGCCTTGTAAGGCATGAAAATGCCCAACGCTGGCCTCTCATGGTCTGAGTCAATGTTCCCCTCCCCCCCGGGGTTCTCTTTTACCTTCTCTGCAAGGATGTGTGATCTTTGCAGGACGCCGACTCCTAGGGAGAGTAGCAACGGTACTGAGTTTCCTCCATTTGTAGACAATTTCTCTTACTGTGGACTGCTGAACCCTCAGATCTTTAGAAGTGCTTTTGTAGCCTTTTCAACTTCATGTATCTCTACAATTCTTCTAAGGTCCTCTGAAACTTGTTTTGATCGAGGCAGGGTGCACATGAACAGATCTTTCTTAAGAAGAGCAGGCTGTGTCAGTGACCTGACTTTGTATGTCTTTTATATAGCGCAGGACACCTCCACAACCCACACTTCCAATCTCATTTCATTGATTGGAACACCCGACTCCAAATAGCTTTTGTAGAATGTTGCCCCAGAGGTTCACAGACTTTTTTGAACCTAGACTGTGATGGTTTAAATGATGTACTCAGTGTTGATGAGAAGACATACAATTATTTGTGTGTTATCAGCTTAGGCGGATTGTGTTTGTCTATTAACGTGACTTAAATGACCAAACTATTTTTGAGTAATTAATGCAGAAAACCAGGCAATTGGAAAGGGATCACAAACTTTTTTTGCAACTGTATGTCTACTGTTGCTGTCGTAATAGGAGACTTTTAGGGTTATAGAGTCATAGAGATATTCACCCATCACATTACGCCATCATATTCACATGACATAATATCTCATCGTACTCCCAGTTCATACTCCCAAGATACTACCACATTATCTTCCAGCATTGTAGCTTCCTACCATAATCCCCTTCTTATTCTATTATCAAATCCACCCCCCATGGCACTATATACTCTATATACTCACTGTAGATTGATTGTATGTCCAGAAAGTGGCACTAGCTGTACATAAGTTGACTTAAATAATAAAGTAGTGGTGGAATTGGTGGGTGGAGGTGTTGATCAGTCTTGCAGCTTGGGGAAAGTAACTGTTTTTGAGGCTGGTGGTCCTGGCGTGAATGCCACAGAGCCTCCTTCCTGATGAGAACTGGACAGACAGTCCATAAGAAGGGCAAATGGGATCCTTCATGGAGTCATTGGCCCTTTTCCGGCACCTTTCTATACACACGTATAGGTTGGTGCAAGTGATGCGTTGGGCAGTTTTAACCACCCATTGAAGAGCCGTGCTGTCCGTCGAAGAGAGTTTACATGCCAAGCAGAGGTGCATTTGCAGAATGACGTGAGTCTGGATGTGCAAAGTCCAGCTGTCTTCAGTTTCTACTGCTGTCTGCTGATGTAAG